>NW_019402098.1:25201-51462 GCF_000591075.1 Eurytemora carolleeae
TGTAAATGACATATTTTTAAAAATGTTTATTCAAAGGACATATGCAACAATCTTTAATTTTCTAATCCTACATCTTTGCAACCTAATGGTTTAAACCTTTGATATTTCAAAGAAACACTGACTGGAACAAAATAACTCATCTTATACATTTAAAGGGACTGTACACGATATTTCAATTGACCCTGGACGTCTATTGAGTGGCATCATGTCCGACTATTTTACCCGTTATAAGACTTTATCTCAGCAAAAATGATGAAGATGTTCTATCTGGAAAAGCGTTGAATTCTGACAATTTTGTTCTTTTCCCCTGACGCACAAATCACGCAGACAAAGATTTAAAGGGTACCATTGTGCATCAGACCAGCCGGTCTATACACGGAGGGTCATTTGAAATTGCGTCTACAGTCTATTTAATCAAAAAAAGAATTGTCGATTGTGTCACCCTACTTTTGCATTTGTCAGGAAAGTTTAGTCCAAGATTAAACTTTTAAAGTTTTTGTCTGCACTTAAAAATACTTAAACAAAAAAGTGTTTACAATGAGACACGTATCTATTCTTGAGAAAGAATATTAGTAGAAAGGTATTGACTATCCCTATATCTTTGCAACCTTATGATGTAAACCTTTAAAATTTCAAACTATCATGGTTTAATCTACAAGAAAAGAAAATCAAAGTTTGTGACAAAAACTCAATTCCTTAAGATCGGAAAATCCAATTGTGTAAAGGAATTGAGTCATTGCCACAAACTCAGATTTGCTAATTTCTCTATCTTTGTAATCAAAGGTCGTAAAACCTAGTTTTTTCAAACTATGAATTCTGTTAGATCAAATAATCTAAGTTTGAAATATCAAAGGTTTACATCATCAGGTTCCAAAGATGTAGAGTTTGTTGAGTTTGTGGCAACGACTCAATTCCTTTATAATGAACGATTAGATATAATTGTTGAAAGGTTTACACAATGTGTGCATGACTTATATCTATATTACTTAGGAGAACTGGGAATGCAGCATGTAGCATGTTTTATCTATATTACCTAGGAGAACCGGGCATGCAGCATGTAGCATGTTTTATCTATATTACCTAGGAGAACTGGGCATGCAGCATGTAGCATGTTTTATCTATATTACCACTAGTTTGAAACTTATGTATTTTTATGCACCTTTCGTACTTGTTCGAATTTTGTCAAATTTTTAACTCGCAAAAATTATATGTCAATAAATCAAACTTTAATTCCTGTTATTTAATTCTGCGAGCACACTGTTAAATATTAGAAGTCTTATAATTTCATTAAAAGGTTTACTTGATACTTAGACTTAAATCTATCAAATTTTAAATTGTTTGCTTTGATTCAAATATTCGAAAGAACTTGACATCACTTTGTCATTGCCATTGCAGATTTTTAGTGGCTTTTTGTTAATTGCACCTTTTGATTGCAAATAGGGTTGAGAAATCAAGGGTTGGGGGATTTTTAACTCTAAAGAAAGTTAAAGTGTATGCTAAACTATAATTATGTTGAATAAAAACTTTAAATGCTGTGAAACTCAACACAGGAATATTAATTATAATTAAAATTCAGAACTAGAGTCACACTCTTGAAAGCAGACATTTTCTCAAATTAGAGAATTCCTTAGATTATGTAGACAAGTAGAGAGTTCTATATATTATGTAGATTAGTACAGAATTCCACAGATTATGTAGAAAAGTAGAAAATTCCATAAATTATGTAGAAAAGAAGAGAATTCCATAGATTATGTAGACAAGTAAAGAACTCCATAGATTATGTGGACGAGTAGAGAGTTCTATATAATATGTAGATTAGTACAGAATTCCACAGATTTTGTAGACGAGTAGAGTATTCCGCAGATTATGTAGAAAAGTACAGAATTCCACAAATTATGTAGAAAAGAAGAGAATTCCATAGATTATGTAGAAAAGTAAAGAATTCCATAGATTATGTAGACGAGTAGAGAATTCCATAGATTCTGTAGACCAGTAGAGAATTCCACAGATTATGTAGACGAGTAGAGAATTCCACAGAGTATGTAGAAAAATAGAAAATTCCATAGATTATGTCGACAAGTAGAGAGTTCTATATATTATGTAGACCAGTAGAGAATTCCACAGATTTTGTAGACGAGTAGAGAATTCCGCAGATTATGTAGAAAAGTAAAGGATTCCATAGATTATGTAGAAAGGTAAAGAATTCCATAGATTATGTAGACAAGTAGAGAGTTCTATATATTATGTAGACGAGTAGAGAATTCCACAGATTTTGTAGACGAGTAGAGTATTTCGCAGATTATGTAGAAAAGTAAAGGATTCCATAGACTATGTAGACGATTAGAGAGAATTCTGTGGAATTTCATAATTTTCTAAATTTAGATAATTTTGGAGGTTTTTTCACTAATTTGCTCAAAATATTATCAAGATAATGAGTATGATAAAAAAGATGAATTGAATTAAAGAGAATATGACATCTATTCTGTTCTATGTATACCAAGTGCTTAAAGTTAATTCTGCTCGAAATTACATCAATCTTTCGTACGTGTTGAGTTTGCAACTTTAATAAAATGAAGAATTTTACAATAACACGAATTTAGGCTTTGAAGTGTCACAAAGTCTTGTCTTTTGATTTTACTTCACCAACTCAATAATAATTTGTTATGGCCCCAGACATAAACATTTTAGAACTGTAAATGACATATTTTTAGCTCTATAGTTTAAAGAATTAATAAGAAAATACTCCGAGATTGTTTGCGTGAGAACTTTCACCCTTTAAACTCTGAGTATAGCTATACAATATACAATATACAATATACAATATATTCTTAAAGCCCAAAAGACTAAAAAACGGGACAAATTTAAGGGACTGTACGTGTAATTTAAGGGACTGTACGTGTAATTTAAGGGACTGTACGTGTAATTTAAGGGACTGTACGTGTAATTTCAAGTGACCCTCCATTCAATGATAACAATTCCTGATTCACAACGGTATCTGATCAAGTATGCATTTGATATCTATGCTTATAGTTTTTAAGAAGTGACTTGCGAATTTCTTCAGCAGGAACATATAAGAATTATCAGAATTAAACTCTTAAATCGAAAAAATACAATATCATCTACATAATTGATCAGATAAAGGTTTAATGGGTATACCATTGTGAATCGGACACTTTGAATCACGCGTATACAGTCCCTTCCACTTGAAGGAGATTTGAAGGATTCCATAAAAGCAAAAAGCTTTAAACAAAAACCCTTTATATATGTTTTTCTTTCAAAGTTCTAAATATGTAAATCTGAAAAGGAAACCCGGCATATATATAAATTATAATAAGGAACCTCAAGCTGTTTTCTCACATAAAAAGTGCACACTATATTGTGAAATTCTTTAGTATTGTGATTAAGATGTGACTAATTTCTCAATTTTCATAAAATTGAATTTTAATATAGTTATTAACTTTGCTTGTGATTTTCTCAGCGTTGGAGTTCCTTGATCTGGCTAGGGTACAGTGTTGCATGACGCGTGCTACTCCAGACTGGACAGTACGAGTGAATGCATAAATTGGAGCACATGTGGGTAACATTTTTCTTATAATTATTTAGAACGGACCAGATAACGACCCATTGTTAAACCGCAGCTCACGTGATTTCAAGGTCTCAGGCTCTCAGGCAAAAATCGATAAGAATTTTCCCAAATGCTTCTACAACAAGTGCTTTATATGTAGTACTAAAATGTACATGTAAAGAGCTAAAGAAAAACATAAGTAAGAGCGATAAAGTCAGAGCACAAGGCGTTGTGACACTTTAAAGTCGACCTTGTCTTAAAAAATGATGAGAATTTTATAAGCAGGCTAAAAATATGTGATTGCTGGAACCAGCGCACATGAGAAGTTGTTGAACTACGCCTGCGCGGTTCAGCTACTACTTGGCCCCAGGTTGATTAAAGTTTAATATTTTCCTCGGGTTTCCAAATATTATGAAAACTAGATTTAACTTTTCAAATCAAATTTCCTGAAAACAGATTTTAATATATATTAATAGATTTCCACAAATTATTCAATAAAAAAACAAATTATATATTTATATATATACGTTGCTTGTCTGTCTGGGTGTGTGTTTGTTTGTGTCCAATAAACGTCAAAACGGCTGAACCGATCGGGCTCAATTTTTTGTGGGACATCTAGGGACCTTCATTAAATTCTTAAAAATCACGATTTTTTAAGTCAGTGAACTTTTTTGTTTGTTTTTGTTTTACAACAATTGAAATAGAAGCCATATATATATATATACACATTTTTCCACAAAATATTCAATAAAAAAAACTTTTAACAAGCAAAATATTCAGGTTCAATGATATTTAAAAAAATTCAAACTTTTTACAACTTCAAACATTTTATGAATTTAAAAGAAACCAAACATGTGTTTTTCTTTTTAATATTTCATTTTTGACAGAGATTAAGAAGAAAACCTTTCTGATCAAGAATTTCTGTTAGAGATGCACACAGCGCTGATAGAGATGCACACACAGCGCTGTTAAAGATGCACACAGCGCTGATAGAGATGCACACACAGCGCTGTTAAAGATGCACACAGCGCTGTTAAAGATGCACACAGCGCTGTTAGAGATGCACACAGCGCTGATAGAGATGCACACACAGCGCTGATAGAGATGCACACAGCGCTGATAGAGATGCACAGACAGCGCTGATAGAGATGCACACAGCTCTATTAAAGATGCACACAGCGCTGTTAGAGATGCACACAACGCTGCTAGAAAGCGGGTCTTGAAAGTTTTAAAAATTCTTTAGACCAAAATATTAGAGTTAAAGAACTGTAAACGTAATTTTAAACGAACCTCCTTCCAAATATGGCAATGTTCTGTACCTTTAAAGCGTTGTCTGATCATGATTGAATTAATTAGACATTTTTTTGTCTCATCAAACTGTTTCTTTTCATTTGTGTTTTCTTTGCTTCCAGGAAGCAATGGAGAAACTCGAAGAAATAAAAACTTTTCGAGTGAGAAGAAAAGCGGAATTTTTCACATTTTTTATAAAATTAATGTTTCAAGGGAACCCTTGTAAATATGGCATTGCTGTCTGTGCATGGAGAGTTACTTGAAACTACACTAACAGTTCCTTTAATGCAATGATTTTCACAATAATCGGATAGATCTTTCAAATATCTAAAACTAACATCTCTTCTTGAAGATATAAGAACCTTTTACCAGAAAAACTTAAGTAAACTTCCAAGTCCACTTCAACCATTATAAACCTAGTTTTCTTGTTCAGTAGGTTCCAGAAAACAAAAAACTTTGCAAATAGATTAACATAAAAAGGTGGAGTCTGGAAATTGTCAAAAAAAAGGAAATTTGCATGGGAAAACAGGGGAAAAAGGTTAAACATATCTAATTCTAAACAAAGCCTGCGATGAAATAGTCTTGCATGACACAACAACACCCGAATTGCGCCTGTGAAAATACAACATACCTGACAGAGACCCCTAGGCGGGGAAAGGCGGTGTATCCCCCCTGCTTGACCTCGGTCAGGTAGAACATCAAGGTGGTCATCCGGTCACCTAGACTCTAGGCTGTTAACAGAGCATTCATTCATTCTATCATTGTTTTAGACTGTTTCACAAATCAAAAACTAAGGGTCTGATTAGTAAGCCGGTAAAATAAAGATTTTTTTTGCAATCGATATTTTAAACTGTTTTGTTGGCCAATATTACGTCAAGGTCAAACTAAATTAAATAGCACGTTTTTTAAAGAACTATTAAGAAGAAAAAACATGTTTTACATTTCTATTATGTAACTGGATAAATTCGCTGATTTAATGCTTTGTGCGTAAAATCAAAACTAGAGGAGCTACGAGGTCACAAAGTCGTACCAGTGATGTTGCATAAACTTGCTATTTATTAGATAATAAATTCAATAAAGTCTTTTCTGCTCTTTTTGACGGATTTTGAATTAGAGATCAAAATATGATTCCAAAATATGATTGCATAATATGATTGCAAAATATGATTGAAAAATCTGATTGCAAAATAATAAATAACGACGACAAAAACTGTAAAAAAATTGTAAAAAAATATGTTGTAAACTATGATTGCAAAATATGATTGCAAAATATGACTGCAAAATATGATTCCAAATTATGATTGCAAAATATGATTGCAAAATGTGATTCCAAATTATAATTGCAAAATATGATTGCAAAATATGATTCCAAATTATGATTGCAAAATATGATTGTAAAATGTGATTGAAAAATATGACTGCAAAATATGTTGTAAACTATGATTGCAAAATATGACTGCAAAATATGTTGCAAAATATGATTGCAAAATATGATTGCAAAATATGATTGCAAAATATGATTGCAAAATATGATCGCAAATTATGATTGTAAAATATGATTGCAAAATATAATTGCAAAATATGATTGCAAAATAATAAGTAACGACGACAAAAAATGAAAAAAAATTTTACAGTAATTAAATTAGATTTTTGGGAACATATTTCTCAATTGAGATTTTCTCAATAAATCATGTTTAAATCAATTATTTCTTTTTTGTATTTAATTGAATTTCTTATTCTTTATGAATTTATTCGCAGATTTCTTCACATTCTTCAAATGTCATCGTTTCAATAAAAATTCCAGGAAATCTTCAGAAATGTTTGTGGACAATGAGAATTTACGGCGACAAATCAAATTTAATAGTGAATACTTTCGTTTGAAAATGCACTATCTCTAACCTCTTCCCCTCCCCAGCTATGAATAAATATGGAGATGCCGGCCACGTTGTAAAAAAAACCCTATCATGTCTATAAAAATGACAAAGATATTGGAAATGTTGACAATTTCGATTGATATAAAATCATATAATACATTAAAACTAGAAAACAATTTCAAATTTTTCAAGCATCTCGGCAATTTTTGAAGGTAAAATTTAAAAAAAATTAAATTAATTGTCCTTTATTTATTCACTCTTCCTTTTCATTAATTTATTAATTTGTTGTCCTCCATTGCTTCATTCTTTTGATGTAATCCCCGGTTCAGCAATGAAGGGCTGATGAGTCAGGTGATTATACTAAAGGTAGGGGTGTTGAGACGTTTTATAAAAAGACATTTAATAGATTATGAAATCATAGACATTTCATAGACAGGACATTTCATAGGAAAAGAAATTCCAAGATAGGACATTTCATAGATAGGACATTTCATGGAAAGAGCAGATTGTTCATAGGCAGATAATTTTTCAGATAGAGATGTATTTTCAGAGACAGTAATTTCAAAGACAGAAAAACAATTTTTCAGAGACAATTTAAGGTTTTGGGTTGAACAAAATAAGATCAATTTGAGATACATATAAGTCAGAGGGATTGTAGAAAGAACATGGTTATGATTTTCTTATCAGATAAGATTACAATTGAAAGTAGAAAAAATTTCTTATCTGTGAAAAATATTCTCTTTTTATGAAATGTCCTATCTATGAAATGTCCTATCAATGAAATGTCCTATCTGTGAAAAATATTCTCTTCATATAAAATGTCCTATCTATGAAATGTCCTATCTGTGATAGATATTCTCTTTCTCTAAAATGTCCTATCTATAAAATGTCATATCTATAAAATGTCTTATTTATAAAATGTCTCATATATTCTGTCAATGAAATGTCCCGTCCATGAAATGTTCTCTTTAAAATGTTTTGTCTATGAAATGACCCAAGTAAACTTTTGACTATCAGAAACAAGTTTTATCAAAACAATAACAAATATTGTTAAAAACTTTCCTGTGTTTGGAAGGCCGGGTTTGTTTACTAACGATTGTTTATTTTCTTTAAATACGAAACAAAAAATGCAGAAATTCTATTCCCCCTACCTTTAGTATACAAACCTTGGAATGAGTGTATATTTAAATCTAAACCTTTCATTTTAATCTTTAATTTTGAATATCTTTAATTTCAAATATCTTTAATTTTAAATATCTTTAATTTCAAATATCTTTAATTTAATTATATAACTGCAAGAGAGAACAGATTATCTTGAAACGGTGGTTTAGGATTTGTTTATGTCCTTAAAGATGGTAACTACACTAGGTACATATATTTGAATTGATAGTAGTTAGTTCAGTGATCTAGCTCAAATTCGGTAAATAAGGTTCCCGGTTTCGGCAGTCAAGGTTCGTGAAAGAAAATATATAGATTTTAACATTTTGGAAACAGGAAAAGGAAACACGAGGGATTTTCATTCAACGATCTTTCTTAAAATTCCGGCTCTGGGTTGCAATACCATATAGTATCTAAATCTTTGTTTACAAATAAATTGTACTGCAGTTTCTGGGAGGAATAAAAACAAAGCTTAGCCCAAGGTACTAATGCAAGAAAAGTTCGGTCGAGTATAATCTGCGTACATATTGAAACCAGTTCTCTCTGGGCGGAATTTGTAAACAAGAATAATGCATCAGTGTTCGTCTAGTATCCGAGGAGGTTAAAAGCATTAAATTTTGATAATTTTGAAAATTCACATAATAGTTTCCTATGACCAGAATATTTAATGGATTCCATGTCAGGTTGTGAAATTCGCCCAAAGACAGTACACTGCAGTACAAAAAATGCGTACACCTCTGAAATAACTTTCCTTCCATTAATACCTTGTCCTGGTCTATATATTTAAATATTACTTGATTCAGCTCTGTGTTTGTTTACATTTCTTCCAGCCGTTTAGTTTAAAATGAAACAAATATTGAAGAAATAATTTTTAAAAAAAACTTTGATCCGTTGGAATTTGCTGAAAGCCCTAAATTGTTCCGCGTTCACATTACTAGAGGTTTTCCTGAGTTTTGATAATTACGTTTTTTTTAGGAGTATTTTAGCCCTTTTTAGGTGTTAATAGAAAATGCCGATTAAAAGGCTCGGATTCAGAATTAATGTGGTTCACCTGTAACTGTATCCCCCCTCTTTACCAAAAGTGTACGGATTAAGAAATATCTAAAGGATGTTTTTCAGTATTTTGATAAAAGAGAGGTTTTCCTAAAATCCTATTTAGCTGAATAGATATGTAAAGATGAAAATCTTGAATGAGGTTTCAATGTATCCATCAAATCCTAAATATATCCTACTAAATCACGGCATATGAATAAAATATCCATTTTTTCTCAAATCATTAAATCCAAAAAAATGTGAAAAATTTTGCCAGAAATGTAATAGTCAAATTTAAAAAAATCTTTTTTAGATTAAATCTATTTTTACGTCATCCTCCCATCCTCTCATCTTGCCATTTGAAGATATTTGAGGTCTCTTTCAAAGCATCTCAAAACATGGATTACGTCACAGAACCATTGCAAATCTGCTACAAGTATAATATCACAGATATATATGATCGAAAGTTATTTATCAGACTTTAAGACCGCGTCAACATAGAAGTGTCGCAATGACTTGGGGTTTGATTTCACCAACTCTGCAATTGGCTTTTTTCTGGCTTTAATTTTAACTTTAGGGCTTGCTTCATTTTGTCTGTAGTTATCTACAAACTGAAGAAAAAGCAATACGAAATTTTCTAAATAAAGTTTGACAAAGTCTATAAAAAGAAAATTTTCCTCCGGTTCTTGTCGAAGTTTAAATTTTTATTTGAAAGATTAGGATAAGGTAAAAAGAGCATAACTAGTTAGAGAAGAGAGTATAAAGATAAAACTAACTAAAGTTGAAAAGTAAAAATATTTTGGTTTCGCATATTTAAATTCTAAGAAAGTTTCCTTCCCACTTCTTGATCAAAAAGCTAATCCACCTGTGCTCCCTTGATATATGTATATAAGGAGCTAATTATATTCCCCCCTCTTTCTCCCCATTCTCCCTCCCCCCTCCCATCTCTTCTTCTCCCTCCTTGCTCCCTACCCTCCCTCCACAGAATCTAGTATCTTTTATCCTATTATAATAAACATTATTCATTATCCATTAGTTATTATACTAACTATGTAATAGAATCGGGAAACTTTCTCGTTTTTAAACAACTGTTAGAGAAAAAAAACACAGAATATTCGCACATGTTTGCTCCTGGTTTCAGTAGAAATGCGAAGTTTTGTGCATACGAAATTGCGTGGAAATTGCACAAAAGAATTTTAGCGGAATTTCATACAAATTTATATTAACTGTAATTTGTGCATTTCTGGTCCATTTCGAGAACTGTTTACTGATAGATCATTTTATTTTGATTTAAATTTGTTTAAAGGTTTGAAGTTTTTAGTATAGATATATTTAACTCATATTGTGATTGTTTAACTACGTTATATATATAACATCGCATAACTTGTAACGCTGTTAATAACCCAATTCTAATCTAAACTCAGAAATACACCTCAGTTGATAAAATAACTCCGTGCTGATTATTATGAGAGAGTAATCCTGAAACCCTGTGTTGATATAACCAGGTGGTATCGCCCCCGTTAATTTGGAATCGATATATATAGCTTGTTGTATAGCTAGGCTTGTGTCCCTGTGTGGCATTTAGAGCCTGGAATTCAGTCTTGGTTGAATTTGATAGCGGACGGATTGTACCTGGATAGATACGTTTCGAGAACTTGTTATGGAGTAGGCGTTTACTACATGTATACATATATATAATAAATATATATAACCATATTACTAATTATTTATAATCAGAACAAAACACTTTGGTTAGAGTGAAGTAATATTTGAATGTTTAATAGATAACAACCATCCTGCCTGTATTATATGGTTTCGTAACCCTCTCTACAGATTTAGAAACGAAATTTGAATCCTAAAAAAGAGAAAAATTACGAAAATGAATTTTAGATTTTTAATTAAATTTTACCTTATAAACAAACATGGGGTCGTGATGCAAATAAAAGTGCCCACCAGTCCCGTAGCTAGCAATCTAAAAATTATGGAAAAAATGTTAAACAAAATTTTATCCGTTTCATAGATAAAATAGATAAAATAGCACAATCTGTAATTCTATCTACGCCCCAAAGGATGAGACTTCAGGAATGATGTTTCCTTAACTTCCTGATTCCTTGGAACTTTAAACTTGTTACTTTCTTTGCTAAATCATATACAAAGCTATTAAAAGACTATAAACCTTAGGATCATCATATGTTTTAGGTCGTCTTTGTAATATAATCCTTTGTGGGTTACCCTGTATCTGTCAAAACGACTTAGCCGATCAAAAATATTTTTTTGTAGTTTCTGAGAGGTGAGAGCTTGTAAAATTTAAAGTTAGGTTGACCCAAATGAAAAGTTAGGTTGTCCCAGATGTAAAGTTAGATTGGCCCAAATGTAAAGTTAGGTTGACACCAATGTAAAGTTAGGATGGCCCAAATGTAAAGTTAGGTTGACCCAAATGTAAAGTTAGGTTGTCCCAAATGTAAAGTTAGGTTGGCCCAAATGTAAAGTTAGGTTGACACCAATGTAAAGTTAGGATGGCCCAAATGTAAAGTTAGGTTGACCCAAATGTAAAGTTAGGTTGACCCAAATGTAAAGTAAGGTTGACTCAATTGTAAAGTTAGGTTGACCCAAATGTAAAGTAAGGTTGACCCAATTGTAAAGTTAGGATGACCCAAATGTAAAGTTAGGTTGGCCCAAATGTAAAGTTAGGTTGGCCCAACTGTAAAGTTAGGGTGACCCAAATGTAAAGTAAGGTTGACACAAATGTAAAGTTAGGTTGACCTAAATGTAAAGTTAGGTTGACACAAATGTAAAGTTAGGGTGACCCAAATGTAAAGTAAGGTTGACACAAATGTAAAGTTAGGTTGACACAAATGTAAAGTTAGGTTGACACAAATGTAAAGTTAGGTTGACACAAACGTTCCTAAAAAATTACCTGAAGGTATTCAAACTCTTCTTTTTTTCCTTCAGGATCCAAAACCACAGAGCCAGATAAACCAGTTAACAGGTTTATTCTTCTATTTATTCTAAAAACATTATTTTAGGATTTCTATTTTTTCCGCATCAATTGGTTTCAGAAAAGTTACATGAATTATGAAACCTTTCCAAGGCTGTTAAAAAAGTAAAACCGTTGAAACGCCAGCAATAAACTTCTATTGACTAACCTGTCTACTATTTCATACTGGTTGTCAGGTATAAATGCCGTTCTGCTGATTCGGTTTTCAGAGATTTCTTTGCTCGCTCCTAGACAATAGTTAAGTTGCTTATCAAGGTTATAAAAGGACGGTGCACTAGGATATTCTGGAAATGTCAACGTTACTCAACAAAGCAATGGAGACTCAGTGTTCGGTCTTTGACCTACAAATCGTAGGTCTTTGACCTTCAAAACGTAGGTCGTTGACATCCAAATAGTAGGTCATTGACCTCCAAATAGTAATGACCTCCAAAGATGAAAATTTAGAATGAACTGAAAATGGGTCATGTGAGGTATAATATCATTGTTTATTCACTATTCTTCCTTGTACTGGGCATGTTTATTATATCTAATGGATTATCTAAGGTAAAAAAGGACCATCTTTAGATTTTGACCTTTACTAAAAAGAGTGGCATGTGACCATGTCCAATTTACAACAGTGTACTTTCAATCTTTATCATTGGGAAAGATTGACTCGAAAAGTTCGTTTTTCAAATTTTTTAGGATAAAGATATTGCCAAGTTTACATTTGGGCCAAGTTTAATGATATTGCCAAGTTTAATGACATTGCCAAGTTTAGTGATATTGCCAAGTTTACATTTGGGCCAAGTTTAATGATATTGCCAAGTTTAATGACATTGCCAAGTTTAATGACATTGCCAAGTTTAATGACATTGCCAAGTTTAATGATATTGCTAAGTTTAATGACATTGCCAAGTTTAATGACATTGCCAAGTTTAATGACATTGCCAAGTTTAATGATATTGCTAAGTTTAATGATATTGCCAAGTTTAATGATATTGCCAAGTTTAATGATATTGCCAAGTTTAATGATATTGCCAAGTTTAATGATATTGCCAAGTTTAGCGATATTGCCAAGTTTAATGATATTGCTAAATATAATAATATTGCCAAGTTTAAAAAAGTAAATTTTGACAAATTTTTGTAATCTTCTGTAAACTTCGGTTCATTTGCAATTACAGGACTAACGGAGAGGCAAGTGTGAACCAGTGGGCACTGCACACTGCGCAGTGTAGAAACAATGTTTTCATCTCAAAACAATCATTCCTTTCTATTGAGGTGTACGTAAACTGAACTACCAAGTTTAATAAATACTTATTTTTTTTACTAAACACTTTTATTACCGTTCACCCGCAACTAGGGTTTCGGTGCGTACTGCAGTAATCTGCAGTTTACTTGCTGAATATAAAACAAGGTTCAGCGGTGATAAAGTATTGGGTTTACTTGCTGAATATAAAACATGGTTCAGCGGAGATAAAGTATAGGGTGTACTTGCTGAATATAAAACAGGGTTCAGCGGAGATAAAGTATAGGGTGTACTTGCTGAATATAAAACAGGGTTCAGCGGAGATAAAGTATAGGGTGTACTTGCTGAATATAAAACATGGTTCAGCGGAAATAAGGTATAGGGTTTAACTGCAAAGTACAAACCTATTTGTGAAACTGCCATGAGTGGTTTAGCGACCTGAGCCAGCAGATCCGTCTCTGCGAGGGTCAACACATTGTGAAATATCAGGATTCTATGAGGTTCAGGGTACGCCTCCTAAACAAGAAAAAGATCAAGGGTTAAAGGGAGTGTTGGCGTAATTTTAAATGACCCCCATTTTAAATATAGAGGCACGTCCTATGTACATGAACCCTTTAAACCTTAGCCCGATCAAGGAAAACTAAGGAATATACAAAAGAAAAATTAACCCCCAAATTAAATGTACGCAGATTGTGTACTGCAAATAAACAATTTCTGTTCACACAACCTGTGGAAGGGAAGGACCGAATCTTTAATATAAATAAGTCATTTTCTCAAACTTTTATTGTAACAGTAAATACCGCAGAAATCATTAAGAATTTTATTTTGTTTATTATTATTTCCCTTTCCTGTATTGAATGTGTGTTTTTTCATGATTTTAAGCCGCAGATTTGATATACTTTGTGAATCCTACTATTAACCAAGAGGTTTATCAAGAAGCAGAAATAAAAGCAAAACTTTGCAGCATTGACTTGACTGACTAAAAAAATAGGGATCCGCACAATTGTGATTTTTGTATACTATGCGCTATATAAATACACTCGTTAAATCTAGATATATAAAGAAGGTGTGAACTGCCTAGCAAAAAGTCGATGTTGAATTTAATTTTGATGAGTTTATTGAATTTAATTTTTAATGTTCATGATTCCAATTATAATCTAGCCTCTCCAAACATAAATCTCTATTTTTTCATATTTACTGTCAAGCCAAAAACGAAACCAAGGTCGAATATAACGGTTATTAAGTTCAGAACTAGATTAAATGTGAAATGATTTTAGTCTTTTTCTTCATATTTGTTTTGTTCTTATGGGGTCTGAATATTTGAATCATTCATTATTTCTACGATAATTCAGTCGTTTATATTTAATCATAAATATATATATATGTGTTATTTCAATTCTGGATTAAAAGTGAAGTACTTTTAATTCTATTTTTCGGTTTGGTTTCCCTGGGTTTCCATACAGTGTATCTTTGTTAGTCTCGAGTCGGATCGAATTAAGTTGAGTTTATATTGTTTAGAAGTGTTTTCAATTCCGTTAAGTTTTTCCATATCTCTAGACTCTTTTTATTTACTGAGAGTAAAATACCAATTACCAAAATTGTGTGTGAATGTTAAAGGAATTGAGTCTTTGCCAAAAACTATGATTTTCTAATCCCTACATATTTGGAACCAAATATTGTAGACATTAGATATTTCAAATTATGAATTCTGTTAGATCAAATAATCTGAGTTTAAAATATCTAAGGTTTACAACATTGGGTTCTAGAGATATTGAAGTTTAAATATTTGATTTTGTTCCAAAGACTCAATTCCTTTGGTATAAATAGGCTTTATTAAGTGCTTTGTATATGCCTTATATGCTAATCGAAGACATAATCAGTGTGAACAATAATTAAATAGATTATAATAAAAAACTAAGCTATATTTTGCAAGTGTTTAAGTAATAATTATACATAGTTTTCTACATAGAGAATAGAATATATATTAGAGGGGAATTTAAAGAATCTCTCGGTATGGATTTTTTCAGTCCCTTTCAGCCTGAAAGGGAGTTCAAAGTGTACAAATCATGTAAATGTTCACAAATTATATGCAGTAGAGTACATTAATACAGTATGTTCCCTAGACTATCCATTTCAATTTCGAATTTTTTAAAGCTGTTATAAATAAACTTTATAATTTGAATTAAGGTGAATAAAAACATCATTTGATTTATAAATATAACGAAAAATCATCGTTAGTAAAGTGAAAGTCATCGAGTCTATGTGAAATGATCATTGGTCAATTATAAACAAGCCTATTTTATAATTTGGTTTTCTTTTGATATTTATTTTAGATTTTCTATAAAATGATATTCAAGGGCCCAAAAGGTTATATAGCGCAGGCGCAAATATGTGAAGTACACCTGCAGTATGGAAACAGTGCAACACAATGGCCGTTTTACACCTTTTTCTAGTAAATTAGTAAATTCCACTCTAATATATATTCTATTCTCTATGGTTTTATACCTCTACAGCAACAGGATGCAGGATGAAGTAACGGTTGTTCTGAACAAGATAATTCAATGTCATTAAGTCATTGTTATTTTCATTTTAACTGTCATTGTCATTTTTGAAACAGATGAACAGTATNTTTTGCAACAGTTAAAAATTGAAATAGAAGATGGGCGCGAACTGATAGCATAGTATTCGCCAAAAAAAGAAGTATTTTCCAAAATATCTTAATCTTTAGCTAAACAATGTTTTTGTGATACAAAAAATTAACATATTGTAGAGGGATACATATTCAATTATACAGTCTGGAAAGACTAATCCTTTTCTGTCTTTGGTTAATAAATTCTTATTATACGGTATATTTAATAAAAAAATGCATTCCCTTATACAAAAGCTGGCTTTTTGGTTACAACAATTTTCATAGATTTAAAAGGAACTTAGTGTGAACCCAACCAAGGGTTCATCCATATGAGAATAATCTCATATAAGTTAGTTGCTCCCAGTCGGAGAAATAATGCACATAACAAATGCAATCTAAGAATAAAGCCAAACAATCTAGATCCAGTCCCAAAGGGTATTGAACTTTGGGTATGTTTGCAGCCTTAAATACATATAAGTGTAGGGGGACAAGGGTGTTGAACGCCTTATCTTAACTAGAGATACAACCTGCCGGCCGCGGGGTGCAAGAATCGATGTTGGAGAAAGTAGTAATATTGTAGAGGGACAAGGGTTTTGAACCCTCTTTCTTATCTAGAGATAAGACTAACGTCAAGCGGAATTTATCTTGCTGGCAGAGAAAGCAGATCATCGGCCATCTTAGCCCCAGAGTTCCTTAGGGAAATCAGTTAGCATGAAGCATCTGATTAGAAGAGTCAAATGGAAATATATTCGCCCCTGACGAATTTCATGTATATTTATATCAACTTTAGTTGGTCCAACAATAATGGTTTGTATCTTTATAATGTAAATATATTGTGTGTGCAACTATGCTTTGTTATTCCACTCAATCAAGCTTGGATTTTTAATACTGAATTCTTTTCAAATCTATATAAGTTCTTGCCACAAACTCAGGTTTGTTAACCCCTATTTAAAAGTTAATCTAAAAATAAATCAACAAAGACCCAATTTAAATCCTCGAGAAAAAATAATTTAAGAAAAATTTTTTTTTTCTTTTACATATANTTAAACTTGTTTTGAAATTATTCAAAGAATGTAAGGGTTATCTAACAGAGTATAATTATTGAAAATAAAAATAAATAATCTGAAACGACAGAATTCCGATTTCAATTCCAATAAAATATTTAATCTGTGAATTTCCCTGATTTTCCGAGATTTTCCTGGATTTTCTCTTCTCTTCACTTGCTAGAAACTGTTCAGTGCGAAACCTCTCTTTTAAACATTTATATTTTAGTTTCAAATATTGAAACAATCTTAAAGCGGAAGATATTGTGGTTTTTTTCATGTTTAAATTGAAAGCAAAATGTTTGTTCTAAAAAGTTCGATCACAAATGTAACACTCTGGACGCTGAAGTTATAACAATAACTTGAGGTGTTATGAGGTCGAAAAGTCCCGTAACCAAAAATAGTGACTATAATTACTGTTATTACTATAATGACTATAATAACTTTAATAACTATAATGACTGTAATAAATATAATGAATATAATAACTGACTGTAATGAATATAATGAATATACTGACCATAATGAATATAATGACTGTAATGAATATAATGAATATAATGACTATAATGAATAAAATAACAATACTGACTGTAATAAATATAATGAATATAATAACTGACTGTAATGAATATAATTAATATAATGACTATAATGAATATAATGACTATAATGAATATAATGACTATAATGAATAAAATAACAATACTGACTGTAATGAATATAATGACTATAATGAATATAATAACAATGACTGTAATAAATATAATGAATATAATAACTGACTGTAATGAACATAATGAATATAATGGCTATAATGAATATAATGACTATAATGAATAAAATAACAATACTGACTGTAATGAATATAATGAATATAATGAATATAATGAATATAATGAATATAATGAATATAATGAATATAATGAATATAATGACTATAATGAGTATAATAACAATACTGACTATAATGACTATAATGACTATATAATGACTATATAATGACTATAGTTAATGATTAAGTCCCTGACAAACTTCAACTTAGATAAGGCTAATTTCAAAGAGAATAATCAAACTTTTAAGCACAGTTAAATATTTTTTAAAGTGAGTGTTCACGGTTTCTTTTCGTACATCAGCTAAGCAATTAAAATAAAAGTTTATTAAATTAAAGAGGTTTATCAGAGGAAAGTTTATCAAATCAAAGTTTATCTTGTAAAGTTTTTTTCACATTAAAGATAATCAAATGAAATTTTTTCAAATCAAAGTTTAACAAATTAAATTTTATCAAATGAAAGCTGGTTAAATGAAAGTTTATCAAATGAGAGTTTATCCAATGAAAGTTTATCAAATAAAAGTTAATCAAATGAAATTTTATCAAATGAAAGCTGGTTAAATTAAAGTTTATCAAATGAGAGTTTATCCAATGAAAGTTTATTAAATCAAAGTTTATCAAATGAAATTTTATCAAATGAAAGCTGGTTAAATGAAAGTTTATCAAATGAGAGTTAATCTAATGAAAGTTTATCAAATCAAAGTTTATCAAATGAAAGTCTTAATTACACTCATTTTAATTATATAATAAACTGGATTATTAATCTTTTTAAGTGCAAGAAAGTTTAATTAAAATCAGACCCGCTTATATTTTCTGTCAAAACTATAATAAGAAAATTCGCAATTTTCAGCTCTGGTCAATTATTTAAGGAAAAGTTATTTATATTCTCTAGTTTCTTTCTTCTTAGTATATTCTAAAGTTTTAAATATATTTGCTGTTCAGTTGAAACCTGAAGAACCATTGAAAAACAACTTTTCCTTAAAAATTAGATTAGAACTGAAAATTGAAAATTTTCTTATTACAATTTTGCGAATTTGCTGTGATTCTGTTATTCAATCTTTATAAAATTTTAGATTTTGATAGAAATATTTTATATATACATTTTTGCTTTTCTGAACTTTTGATTTTAAGAGAAAAAAAGGTTAGCGGATTTATTTGGGCCAAAAAATATTGAAAAAAACACCATACAGCTAGGACAGTTGCACCAAAAAGAAACAGTTTGCTCCAGCTAATCACACATTTTTTGACTCACCCTGTATGTAGTTTTGTATACATTAATAAATTTATTGTGAAAGAATTTCTTTCTGATCTGACCTTATTAGTCTTAAGTCTCCAAATAGTTTGAAAATAAAAATCCTACAACTTTGTTTTGTATGAAAGAATTTCTATGTTTACAATTCTTTTGATCTTTTCTTTAGTTGGGGAAAATTCAAGTAATAACACTTTTCCTAGATTTTCTGAATAGTTTTTAATGATATAAATACAAATTTTCGAATTATTTTAACTTAGCAACCTGATTTTTTAAACCTTTGATATTCTACACTTTATAAACTAGCAGAAGTTACAGTTAATCAGGGTACAAAGATGTAGAAATTGTGAAATTTGAATTTGTGGAGCGTGTTCTGTTCCTCATCACAGTATAACACGTAAAAATATAATTATAAAAGTATGAATTTACAGAATACTTCTTTAATTGGGCTTTATAAAAAACAATGTCGAATTTCGTTAAGCCTTCTATGTTACTTCCCGGGCACCCATTAGTTCCTCAACAAATTTCAGCCCATTCGGTCCAGCCGTTTGGCCAGCTTTAGCTAATATACAAATATTCGAGCGAAGAGAATTATTATTAACGAATATAAATGTATTCCTTGGTTATAGTTGCTGTCAGCTGTTGTATTCCTGGCTGTTAGAACAGATAGGATTTCTGCAGACAGATCGGGATTCCTGGTAAATTAGACTTAGCTGTTAAATACATTCAAGGGACTGATAAGTGAACCTCCATTTGAAGAGTTGCATATTATATTCACAACAGTACCCTTTATATCCTATTCACAACATTACCCTTTATATCATATTCACAACATTACCCTTTATATCCTATTCACAACATTACCCTTTNTTTTTTCAATTATAGTTTCTATAAAAGCGACGCGCGGATTTTTGCAAGAAAGAAAATTACTAAAATCTAGGGAAGTTTTTACATTTTTATATTTTTAAGCCAAAAAAATCTTCCCCACTTATTATTCGATAAAGTTTTTAAAGCATAAAGTGAATCATGCATATAGTGCTTTGAAGGTCACATGATGTCCATATGTTTCCTGTGTACTCTTTAGGTTCAATATTCATTGTTCATAAGTTATTGGGTTTGCTATCAGCTGATATGTAATAAAACTATCAGCAAATAATATATAAAACTATCAACTGATATTATATTAAACTATCAGCTGATATTTTATAAAACTGTCAGCTAATATTATATGACACTATCAGCTTAATTTATAAAAAACTATCAGCTGCTATTAAATAAAACTATTAGCTGATATTTTATAAAACAATTAGCTGATATTTTATAAAACTGTCAACTAATATTATATAAAACTATCAGCTGAATTTATAAAAAACTATCAGCTGATAATGCATTAAGCTATCAGCTGATATTATATAAAACTATCAGCTGATATTATATAAAACTATCAGCTGATATTTTATAAAACTATTAGCTAATATTATATAAAACTATCAACTGATATTATAGAAAACTATCAGTTGATAATATATATAACTATCAGCTGTCATTATATAACTATCAGCTGATATTATATAAAACTATCAGCTGAAAATGTATTAAACTTTCAGCTGATATTATATAAAACTATTAAACTATTAGCTGATAATTTTTAAAACTATCAGTTAATACTTTGAAAAACTATCAGCTACCTATCAGCCGAAGCCAACTGCCCCAAGTAGAGAAGATCTGATTCAACTAGTCGTGCACCGGTGGACTCATCACCTAATCAGCAAAATATATTATTCAGGGTGTCCCAATTTAAATGTAAAAAGAGGGTGTCCCATTTAAACGTATAAAAAAATAAACGGTGTCCCAATTTAAATATAAAAAATAGAGGGTGTATCAATTTAAATGTACAAAAAAACAGTGTCCAAATTTAAGTATAAAAAATAGAGGGTGTCTCTTTAAAAGTTTAAAAATAAACAGTGTCCAAATTTAAATGTAAAAAAACTGTGTCCAATATAAAATGTAACATAATAAACGGTGTCCCAATTTTAAATGTAAAAAAAAGAGTGCCCAATTGTAGTGTAAAACAATAAAGGGTGTCCCAATTTAAATGTAAAAGAAATAAAGAATGTCTGAGTGAATATTGGAGTTAAGAGAGGACTTAAAAACTGTTGTTAATTTCTACATCTGCCCTCCAAAGGCGCCGACAGCAATGTGTTAAACTCCCTAAAAATAGGCTTTTCAGGACCTTTGGGAATCTCATGCTAAAGTTAAGTCTATACCTATTGCCTGTATAAATCACAAACAAAATTACAAAGTTTGTTCACATACATTATATCTTCAAATCAGTATCAATTTATAAATAGGATCTAAGCACTCGCCACACCCCCACAAAAATTTTTAAAAATTATTTTTTTAGATTTTAAAAAGGTTTTTATGAAAGATAATCTTTGATAATTTTTCTTTTAAGTTTCGACTAGTTCATCTATAAGAATTATAAAACTTAAGTTTCGACTACTTCATCTATAAGAATTATAAAACTTCTAATTGATTAAAGGAGAAGAGTTTGACACGAGTTTTCCTTTTGAGGCTTACATCTGTCTTTTGTCTGGGTGTCTGTTTGTACGTTTGTATCCAATAAACGTCAACACGGCTAAACCGATCAGGCCCAAATTTTGTGTGGGACCTTACTTGGCCCCAGGGAAGGTTTATGGCCAATCAGACTTTAANTTATTTATACACACATTGACTCAACCAATACTGAGTTCATTACACAATTTTTCTAAAAAGTTTCTGCTCTGAACGGGAATTGAAAAAGATTATCTTTTAAGGAAACTACCAAGTGTCCTTTTTGGGGTGTATATATTTGTGTAGATTTACATCAAGAAGTACCATTAATTTCTTTAAAAATGTATTGTTATCTACAAAATTGTCTGACCCCTTTCGTGAAACCACGTTTCCGACACTGGGTTTTATAAGGATACTCTGTCATAATCTCTGGTTTCTGGTTTCACTTTTTTATGTATGTTTGCGACAATAGTTATGGGTCTGTAAATGTTTATGCTTCCGAGGTTGGGGACGTTAACCATGTTTTATATTGTCTTTTTTTTACCTTTAGTATCAATCTTGTTAATTGATTCTTCAATCTTCTTGTAGGAAACTAGAATACGTTTCAGAACCTAGAATACAAGAATACGTTTTAGAACCTAAAATACAAGAATACGTTTTAGAACCTAGAATACAAGAATACATTTTAGAACCTAAAATACAAGAATACATTTTAGAACCTAGAATACTAGAATACGTTTTAGAACCTAGAATACAAGAATACTTTTTAGAACCTAGAATACAAGAATACGTTTTAGAACCTAGAATACTAGAATACGTTTTAGAACCTAGAATATAAGCAAATGTTTGAGAACCTAGAATACAAGCATACAATTTAGAGCCTTGTACCGGAATAAATTTTATCAATGGACATAACAGTCGTCGTCGTATTTATCAATACAAAGAAAACTAATTTTATTTTAATCTTGATTTTAACCAAGGTTTGAAATAGATTTAATACACATAAATATGGAAACAAGAGAAACTGCCAATTAACAGATTATTTTAATGTTGTAAACTTGTAATTTGAATAAAACTCGTTAAAAATCAAAGCCTAAACGGAAAAGTCGTCTTTATGATATTAATATAAGCGCCGAGCACTGTATATTGTTTACAAACCTGGTAGTTATAAATGGGATTGCCTACTATTTTATCCACCATGAAATCTTGGGAACAGTTGGCTTCGGGGCACTCTGCCGCGTAGATCTACAATAATACAGAGTTACCCTCAAGGAATGAGACTTCAGAGACGACTGTCCGGGGACTTTGCAATAGTTTTCCGCTCACTCATGTCTTCCTCCAGCTTTAATCTAGTCGTATATTTAGAAAACACACCTTTCTAAAAGTCATATGATCCGCGCCGCCACGGAACAAAACGTACTGTATATGCATTCAGTTGTACCGTCCAATCGGGCTACCCAGTAAAAGACGACCCAGCACGTTCTATGCAAAAAAATTAAGCCTGGCAAGATCTCAGTTAGTGGGAAATCTTGTGAATTACAATATCTAAAGAAATCTCTCAAAAAACATTCAATCGTTGTTTCGCTAAGGTATGAAACATAAAAGAAATATTTTATGCTCGGTTAAGAACATATTTAATAATGTTCAGATTCTCTCTACACGATCTATTGAGCAGGATTATTTGTTGAGATTCAGTTGGAACTTGAAAGAGAAAAATGCTGCCTCGTATAGAAAGATAAACAGACAACACTCACGAAACTAGAATTCATTTTGTTTTATTTTCCAAGCTTAGAGAAAACAGAATAGGTTTCTGACATTTGTACATTTACCAAAACTTTCTCTCCGAGTTAACATTTAAGCGTTAGTAAATTAAAACTCTTAAAATTATTATTTTTCTCTTTCTTTGTTCTTTCAAGTTTTTCATTAATCAAATTTTAAAAACCTGAATAAATGTTTTGAACCTTTATTAAAGCTGTTACTGCTAACTCTGTATATTTTTATTCGCTTTGAAAGAGAAGAATTGTTGAGAATAGGAATAATATAAAAAAGAAATGGTTTGTAATAAATGTTATTGCAAAAGTAAAAAATGACATCAATATATGTTTTTATTTGTCGTTTATGTACATTTCAACTATAATTCATTTCTTTTTCCCTGTCTCTTCTGCATAACTCCGTATTTTATTTTAAATAATCATCATTTTGATTTAAGATTTAAGTTTTTTTTACAAAGATTTCAATTAATCCCCATGATGCCCCCGGCATAAGTTTAATTTTTGGTTACCACTAAGACACCCATCCTTCATACATTTCTTCTTTCCTTTATTTCTTCTTTCCTTTATTTCTTCTTTCCTTCATTTCTTCTTTCCTTCATTTCTTCTACTTTCCTTCATTTCTTCTTTCCTTCATTTCTTCTTTCCTTCATTTCTTCTTTCTTTTATTTCTTCTACTTTCCTTAAATCATCATTTTGATTTAAGATTTAAGTTTTTTTTACAAAGATTTCAATTAATCCCCATGATGCCCCCGGCATAAGTTTAATTTTTGGTTACCACCCACCCTTCCTTCATTTCTTCTATTTTCTTTCATTTTTTCTTTTCTTTTATTTCTTATTTCCTTCATTTCTCATTTCCTTCATTTCTTCTTTCCTTCATTTCTTCTTTCCTTTATTTCTTCTTTCCTTCATTTCTTCTTTCCTTTATTTCATCTTTCCTTTATTTCTTCTACTTTCCTTCAGTTCTCCTTTCTTTCATTTTCTTTCCCTTACTTTCTTCTTTCCTTCATTTCTCCTTTCTTTCCTTTCTTTCTTCTTTTATGGTTTCTCCTTTCTTTCCTTCCTTTCTTCTTTCATTGATTTCTCCGTTCTTTTCTTCCTTTCTTCTTTCATTGATTTCTCCGTTCTTTCCTTCCTTTCTTCTTTCATTGATTTCTCCGCTCTTTTCTTCCTTTCTTCTTTCATTGATTTCTCTTTTCTTTTCTTACTTTCTTCTTTCATTAATTTCTCCTTTCTTTCCTGTCTTTCTTCTTTCATTCATTTTTCCTTTCTTTTCATTCATTTCTCCTTTTTTCCTTTCTTCTTTCTTTCCTTCATTTCTCCTTTCTTTACCTTATTAACCTCATGAGTATACTTGTGAATATTATCCAAGGAGTTCTGGAGCTGGTTGGAGAACTCCTTCAGGGTCTTCACCAGCTCCATCTCATGCAGCACCTGCATAGAGTATCATTATTATCATTGTTATCATTGTTATCTCTATTAATATCATAGTTTTTTTCTTTTTCTAATTATCATGGTTTTCATTATTTTCATTGTTACCATTATTCTCATTATTATAACTTTAACTTTTTTATAATCCTCATTTTTTTTTTCAACATTATTATTATCAGTATTAGTATTTTTATTATTATTATTACTATTATCATTATATAATTACAGAGTACAGAATAGAAATGTTGATTTTACTTTATCATTATTCTTGTTATCATTGTTATTTTT
Organism: Eurytemora carolleeae; assembly: GCF_000591075.1. Taxonomy (NCBI): domain Eukaryota; kingdom Metazoa; phylum Arthropoda; class Copepoda; order Calanoida; family Temoridae; genus Eurytemora; species Eurytemora carolleeae. The sequence goes on from NW_019402098.1 coordinate 50,138, forward strand.
CTTATTGATATTACTATGATAATTTTTATAATGACTACAAAAAATTTAAAATTATCAACAAAATAGATTATTTTACAAAACAATGCACAACAAAAAACACTAGCATTGTTTTTATTTGTATTAATATCAATTTTGCACATTTATATTAGAATAAATATTTTCCTAGTTAGCTTGATACCTTCTCATCCCAAGCTGCTGTAAATACTGTGCATAGAAAATGCAAAAGAATAATTTTCAACTTCATTATTTAACTTTATTATTCACAGTTGCACTTGGGACTAACTTATATCAAAGTGTGGATTAATGCATTTTTTTAAAAAAGGTTTTAAAAACCTTCGAACAATTTACAGTTTTGATTTATGAATATAGATTTACATCTTGTTTCAACTATAGTTTTATTATCTGTCATCTTTATGTTTATTATTCCACAACGTATTTTCGACGGCTTTAAAAATACGTAGATATTTTATAGTCCTCATGTTTTCCCCTCTAATTTAAACCATCCCCTTCGCATTGTTGCCACTTGTTTAATTTAACTAAAAAACTTTCTTTTTATCACTTGCATTTCCTGCTATTCATTCACACATTGGAACTGTGAAAACTATGGCATGAAGAACCAACAGTAGCGAGGGGGGAGGGGGAGGTTTTTCAGTCTGTTAGCGAGGGGTGGAAGGCAGATTCTGTTTACCAAATTCTGAACAGAAAGTAAGATTGATTAATAAGTTTACAAAAAGATATTCGGAACAATGAATTTAAAAATAAGACTGAACAAACAAGCAAATCAATCATAGTTGTCTGCGAAGTGTTATTTTTTTATTCACACTGTTTTAAAATTTTAAAAAGCCTACACACCCACCTGTCAATATACAATCCCAACCCCTCCTGTCTCCTCTCCACGGTAAACATTTATTATATAGTTCAGTCTAGTTTGAATGTAACTGCGTCTATATGTAGAAAGTTACTAATACTATAATTGTACTTATTTGTAGTATAAAACTAGTATTAGATACAGAGAAGTAAATTCAAACCAATCAAATACATTTATGGATTTAAAAGTTTATGTGTTGTGTTGTGTTGTCTTATGTTGTCTTGTCTTGTTTTGTCTTGTTTTGTCTTGTCTTGTCTTGTTCTTGTCTTGTGTTGTCTTGTGTTGTCTTGTGTTGTGTTGTCTTGTGTTGTCTTGTGTTGTCTTGTGTTGTCTTGTTTTGTCTTGTTCTTTTCTTGTCTTGTCTTGTGTTGTTTTGTTGTTTTGTCTTGTCTTGTCTTGTGTCTTGTCTTGTCTTGTCTTGTCTTGTCTTGTCTTGTATTGTCTTGTCTTGTCTTGT
>NW_019402098.1:51834-52620 GCF_000591075.1 Eurytemora carolleeae
GGGGGGGGGGGGGATACACCCCGTTGAAAATTTGAGGCGCAACAAGAGATTTTCATTTTTCAGTCTGGATTAAAAAAATTCCCTGAATCCTGAATCCACTTTTATCCGCCAAAGAAAAGTTATTTTCGATCGATTTTTATCTTTGAAAAACGTTTTGGTTTCCAAAAAGTAAAAATGACATTTTACATTCAGATTTAAACCACAAAAGAGTTATCTTAACATTTAAATTTTAAAAATAGTAAAATGATTGACAGAAGATTGGCATAAGATGATCTAATGTTATGCAGATTTTTCTATTTCTTCCCTTGGCTTCGTTCGTTTTTTTCCTTCTCAATACTTTTTCTTTTGTTTTCTTTAGTTTTCAAACTTTCCCTGGCTTATCATAACTTTTCTTGGCTGTTTATTTATTTTCCTTTATTCTCTGTTATTTCCTTTCATCTTCTTCTCTATCTATCTTACTCATTCTTGTTTCTCTTTCTTTCATTTATTTGATTTCTTTTTCTCAAAACTTTTCATACTTTTTCCTTTGTTGTACTTTCGTCTTTTGCATTTTTGTTTTGTGAAAAACCCTTTATATTAAACCCAAATATACTCCTTTTCTTACAAACAACCTTGCCTCCAGAATGCAATCTTTATTTTGCAGCTATGCTACTGACATTTATAATAATCAATTTACTAAATAAATTGTGGATTCCTGTATCCGCGTTGAGAGAAGTCAAGATAAAAGTCCTGACAAATTGTATTAAATGTCAACCAGAGCAATTACTTTCTGTCAGGAGGAAGGAG
>NW_019402099.1:0-10073 GCF_000591075.1 Eurytemora carolleeae
ACTATTCTAAACTTGATACCTTTGCTCCAATATGAAATGAAACTTCAGCTAGGGTTTCTTCAGATAATAAATACTCCTTAACTGCCTGAAAGTTTCATAAGTTTATAATAAATTTTTTTAGGGGAAGGGGGGGTTCTTTAACTCGGAATCCTACTGAGGATTTCAGAGATAAAACTTCTAGGTGAAATTTTTGGAAAAAATCAAAGGAATTGAGTCCTTGCCACAAACGGCTCAGTAACATTATGCCTAGTTCGTGAATGCCTAGTTCACTATGCCTAGTTCGTGAATGACTAGACAACATTATGACTAGATTTCTGAATGCCTAGATAACATTATGCCTAGATTTTTGAATGCCTAGTTCATAATGCCTAGATAACATAATGCCTAGAGAACTAAGCATGATAGTTGCGAGATTGCTTAAAGGGAGTGTTCGCGAAAGCCTTTGCCCCCTTTCATTTTTCGCAAACACTCCCTTTAAAGATCATCTTTAATGATTAGAAATATTTGCAGTAAGGTTAATTTCTTAAAATAATAATTACAAAATGTGGTCTGCCCTTTTCAAGGTTTGAGAAGTACCGGAGATATGAAGATTTTGAACATTTTGTTTTAAATACATAGAAATCCACCAAAATTATCAAAATCTCCGGTAATGAAGAGAGCCCCTGGTTTACCTGAATACCCTCCTCTGGAAGAGCGGGGAACGCCCCCCTTAACCAGCTTGAGACCACGCTCTCAAGAATATCCTCACCCTTGTTCGCCAGATTTTTATTAGATTTCATCTGCAGACTAAACAATATTCTTTATTAAATTTCATCTGCAGACTAAACAATATTCTTTATTAGATTTCATCTGCAGACTAAACAATATTCTTTATTAGATTTCATCTGCAGACTAAACAATATTCTGTATTAGATTTCATCTGCAGACTAAACAATATTCTTTATTAGATATCATCTGCAGACTAAACAATATTCTTTATTAGATTTCATCTGCAGACTAAACAATCTTCTTTATTAGATTTCATCTGCATCATATTAATTACTTTTTTCAGATAGGTCCTGACTAATGTTGTGTATTTATGTTTCTAAAAATTTGAAAAAAAATGTCAAAATAAATAATAAATAAATACATAATAACCTTATATCTTGAATATTTAGTTGGGCGTATTTTTCCTTTTCTGCTTCTATATATCCTTCAGTAGTGAACACATCTTCTAACAACTAGATAGATAGATAGATAGATAGATTGATAGATAGATCCTTCAGTAGTGAACACCTCTTCTAACAACTGGATAGATAGATAGATAGATAGATCTTTCAGCAGTGAAAACCTCTTCTAGCAACTAGATAGATACATAGAAAGATAGATAGATAGATTTTTCAGTAGTGAAACCCTCTTCTATCAACTAGATAGATAGATAGATAGATAGATAGATCTTTCAGTAGTGAAAATCTCTTCTAGCAACTAGATAGATACATAGATAGAAAGATAGATAGATAGATAGATAGATACATAGATAGATAGATCTTTCAGCAGTGAAAACCTCTTCTAGCAACTAGATAGATACATAGATAGATAGATAGATTTTTCAGTAGTGAAAACCTATTCTATNATATAGATAAATAGAAAGATACATAGATACATACATAGAAAGATGGATAGATACATAGTTAGATAGATATGTAGATAGAGATAATTTGATTGATATTTTACCTTGGAAGGTATTTGTTCCCCCAACCTTGCCGAGAAAGCAAATAGTTCAGCTGAATAATTCCATTCAACATGATTTGATCTCCTAATTATAAAATAGTTCAGCTGGATAATTCCATACAACATAAGCTGATCTCCTAATTATAAAATAGTTCAGCTGGATAATTCCATTTAACATGAGCTGATTTCCTAATTATAAAGTAATTCAGCTGGATAATTCCATTCAACATGATTTGATCTCCTAATCATAAAATAGTTCAGCTGGATAATTCCATTCAACATGAGCTGATCTCCTAATTATAAAATAGTTTTGCTGGATAATTCCATTCAACATGAGCTGATCTCCTAATTATAAAATAATTCAGCTGGATAATTCCATTCAACATGAGCTGATCTACTAATTATAAAAACTTAAAAACGACCTTTAAATGTGATTAAAAATTTTAAAAACTTGGCTCACTTATCTTCTATTTCAACTTTTAATTGTGGCTTTATCTGTGAGCATCTTCTCTTTGTACAGTATATAGAAAAGTTTGTGGATTTCATAATATTTTACAAAAAAAACTTTCAAAAGAAAATTTTGAAATTTTGATCATCTATGAACTTTCCCTAGGGTCACATGAGATCCCTCACGTGACCATCTTCGCACCCATCTTCTATCTAAATTGTAAACACATGTTCTTTTTGTGTACACTTGAAAAACAACAACAAAAAAAGTTCCCGGATTTCATGAAAATTTTCTTGAAAACATTATTGGAAATCGAATTTGTTCGCGGATTTCATAAAAAATTCGCGGATTTTTAAAAATTAATTTTTTTTACATAAATAAAAAACTTTTTAACGCAAGTTTTTTTTTAATTTTGATCATTTATAGACCTTCCCTTGGGTCACGGGAGATCCCTCAAAAAATGTGGGCCCGATCGGTTCAGGCGTTTTGACGTTTATTGGATAAAAACAAACAGACAGACAAGCCAAATTTATATACATAGATAAATAGATATAGATAAATGAAAATGAGTGAAAATCCATATAAAAATTTAGCTTGTCTGTCTGTCAGTATGTTTGTTTGTATGTTTCCAATAATGTCAAAGAAAAAATGTTCACAATTAAAAAGGAGATGGGCGCAGGGCATGAAGCGCCCTAAAAGCCTAGTGAGGGAAAATGTAAGTACAAAATGAAAGAAATGAACAAATTAAATAATGAAATAAATGCTGATGAAGGAATTAAAAAGGAAATGAATAAAAGAAGAAATGGAAGCTTGATGGAAGAATTGGAATGAGGAAAGAAGAAGAAATGACGGAATGAATATGAAAAATAAATTATAAATTATAAATTATAAATTATAGATTAATCTGCAGATATCAATGTTTAAATGGCAATAAAAACAAACTGTAGTGTCGACTAATGAGATATCAATGAAACTTTTCTAATCATTAAATTGTAAATCAAGATTCTGCCTGATAGCGAAAACAAAATAAGAATTTTTTTAAAATTTGTTTTTGCTGTAAAAAATTAGCAAAACTTTTAAGAAATATTCGTGATCTGGATCCATATTTATACAAGACGAATCCTGGATCCGGGTCCATATTTTCACAGGACGAATCCTGGATCCGGGTCCATATTTTAACAGGACGAATCCTGGATCCGGGTCCATATTTTAACTGGACGAATCCTGTATCCAGATCNCATTAAACTAGAAATATAAATATTAAAGGAGTATTTTTTTCATTAAACTAGAAATATAAATATTAAAGGAATATTTCTTCCATTAAACTAGAAATATAAATATTAAAGGAGTATTTGTTTCATTAAATTAGAAATATAAATATTACAGGAGTATTTCTTCCATTAAACTAAAAATATAAATATTACAGAAGTATTTCTTCCATTAAACTAATAATATAAATATTACAGGAGTATTTCTTTCATTAAACTAGAAATATACATATTAAAGGAGTATTTCTTTCATTAAACTAGAAATATAAATATTAAAGGAGTATTTCTATCATTAAACTAGAAATATAAATATTAAAGGAGTATTTCTTTCCTTAAACTAGAAATATAAATATTAAAAGAATATTTCTTTCATTAAACTAGAAATATAAATATTTAAGGAGTATTTCTTCCATTAAACTAGAAATATAAATATTAAAGGAGTATTTCTTTCATTAAACTAGAAATATAAATATTAAAGGAGTATTTCTTTCATTAAACTAGAAATATAAATATTAAAGGAGTATTTCTTTCATTAAACTAAAAATATAAATATTAAAGGAGTATTTCTTTTATTAAACTAAAAATATAAATATTAAAGGAGTATTTCTTTCATTTACCTAGAAATATAAATATTAAAGGAATAATTTATTTAGGACAATTAATGGTGATTACAGAACCTAATAACATATTTTCATTATTTTTATTTACGAGTGAAATTTCTCAGAGTCCTCACCCTAAGTATTGGCCTGACAACTCTAGAATGATGAGAGTGACATCTGACGGATATTTGTGGCATTAAACTCTCCAACTCAGCTGTCTGACCGAACGCTGGTAAAGGATTGGTCAGCCATCTTGGATTTCTAAGAATCTGTCTCAACATCATTTTCTGGAAAACTGCAGAAATTCATATTTTTATAATTTTACATTTTCAAAGCGCATTGTTTAATATTCAGGTACTTTATCTTACTATTCAATATTTAATTTATACTAAAAATACAACGTTTTTTCGATTTTACATAAAGCCAAATTTCATATTATTTTTTCTAATCATTTTTTAAAGATTAAAAGGGGTTGGGGGTGTCATCATTTCATTGTGTCATTTAAATATTTTTTCTACTGTAAAGTTTATAGATAATAGACAGTTAAGAAAACTTATGATAATCATATAATCAGCTGATATCTTATGTTCACTGATTATCAGCCGACATGGTGGTGTCAGCTGACATAAAACCAGCTGACGTCATATGATCAGCTGATCTCATGTTATTAGAAGACCGCCTTGCGATGTTTGCGGATTTTTAGCTGATTATCAGCTGATTTAGCTAGCTGATTATCAGCTGATTTAGCTAACTGATTATCAGCTGATTTAGCTAGCTGATTATCAGCTGATTTAGCTAGCTGATGTTTGCAACTTTTCTCTTCTTGAAACTGGAAACAGCACTGGCTGTTTTTATCTGATAAACATCACGGTTCATCCAGCCGACTATATCTAGAAAAAAATTGTTACACGTGTTATTTTTTGTCCTATTGAATGTTGTTTAAGGTCCTATTTTTGACCCATTTATGATGTTTTGGAGAAGAAATTTTAAATAACTTTATTTTTTTTCAATGATTAAAATAAAAAAATCCTTTTTAAATCCATGTAATAAAATATTTTCAAACATCAACTTTATGTTTTTCTTTAAGTTATGATATGTAAAAAGGATACATGTTAAAAAACATACCGTTTCTTTTTTTGTATCCCATTTTGAAGAGTTTCCTTTCTAATTCATCCATTTTATCGGTCTCCTAAAAATCGAATTTAAAAAACATTATATCATTATAACATTTTTTCATTTTTTTATTTTTTTTCTGATGCCAATAATTCTGGAAATTTTTCTCTCTAGACTAGAGTAAGCTCGCGTCTTGAGATAAGTTCGGACTAATCTTACAGAGAAGCCGAAAATGAATATAATCAGTTTAAAGGAATAAAAACATTGATATCTCTAATTGATACATATCAGACAAAACTTTCAAGGGTACTGTTGTAAATCTCACATTGCCATTTTTATGTGGAGGGTCACTTGAAATTACGCTTACAGTCCTTTTAATAATATTACCTTGAGTTTCTCCTCGTCTCTACAATTTTGCGCGGCATTGAGAATGTTGAGAAACCGGGTTCTGAAGGTGGAACTTAGGAAAAACAAATAAAATATATTTATGTATTCTGTAAAAACGAGGAAATTGAGCTCCCCCCCTATACAACCGCTAACTCCCTAGAGGGGGTAGGTCAGGTTCAAATAACATATTTCTCAAAATTTAGGGAATTTTTGAGGAATGTGAATGGTTTTCAGGGAAAATTGAATAGATTTAGGAAAAGCTAATGGTTTTTAGGAAAAGTCGATGGGTTTTAGGAAAAGTCGATGGGTTTTGGAAAAAAATCAATGATTTTTTCATGTGAAAAAAAGCAAGCCTCATCCTTAAAGTTGTTTCTCAAAAGCTTCTAAAATCCTTTAAGTTTAAAAAATACATGCAAACCCTCTGTCCTCGCAATTTTTCTATCTTAAAAAGTGTTCAATTCTAAAAAATTCCTTCAATGTCTCTGTCTGTATAAAAACACACGTAAAAATTTTCAAGAAAAAGAATTATTTATTCATCCTTAGGGAGACAAAGGTTTTAATAAAGGTACCATTGTTAATCGGGCCGCTCGCTTGAAATTCCGTCTGTGGCCTCTTTAAAAAACGTCTGTGGTTCCTTAAAAAACGTCTGTGGCCTCTTTAAAAAACGTCTGCGACCTCTTTAAAAACGTCTGAGGCCCATTTAAAAAACGTCTTTGACCCCTTTAAAAAAACGTCTGTTATCCCTTTAAAAATGTCTGTGGCCTCTTTAAAAAAAACGTCTGTGGTTCCTTAAAAAACGTCTGTGGCCTCTTTAAAAAACGTCTGTGGCCTCTATAAAAAACGTACCTGATTGTTTCTCCGATGAGGTCCCCCTCCTCTACAGAGTGTTTTATCAGATACAAACCAAACTCATAAAAATAAGGGCCTTGAAGAAAATAATAAATTATACAATGATGTGTATTGTATACTGTAGAGTATATTGTATAGTGTTTTTTTTATATTTTCTAATTTTGCTTTAAAATTCTTATGAAAATTACAAAAAATAAATGTTAAAAAAGTTATGTATAAGATTTTTAAGTTTATTACTCTGCCCCCCACCCTCCGAGATAACGGTTTTGTTAAAAATTAAATTTTTTTATTTAAGCACTAGAAAAGGGAAACTATCTTTATATATTAAGTTGTAATCTTTGTTTGTCTGTCTATTTGTTTGTTTGTCCGATCATAACTCAGGAACCCTTGGACCGATTTGCTCCAAATTTGATTGGGGAACTTGAGAGAATTACGGAAATTTTCTTAGCTTGGTTTTGAGATTCCAAGTTCAGTGGGTTCAAGGAATAGCTAAAATCGTAATCTACGACCAAGCGCGGGTAAACGGCGAGAGTAACAATGAGTAACCCGGGCAACGCTGGGTACTCAAGCTAGTACACTGTCTGAGGACCAAAGCTTTGAATGGAAGCTAGTTTTTCTCTTTAAAAGTTTTAACCCAACCTATAAACATTACTGCCCGGTTCTCCGGAGTTCAAGAGGTTGCTGAGTTATGATTGGACATACAAACAGACAGGCAAAGATTACTACATTATTTATATAGATATATGGACTTTAAGCGCGCTTAGTTGTTACTCTGAGAGTGGCTATTTTTATAACTCTCAATGTTAGGGGGTCTTTTCGTTTAAATTGGCCCATGTAAAAATTAACTGGGAAAAACGTTCAATTTTTTATTTTTACGAATCACGAACTCTGTGGCCTGGGGTCTTGTGAGTTGCCTAAAAAATGTTGGCCCGATTCGTTCAGCCGTTTGGACGTGTTTTGGATACAAACAAGCAAACAGCCAAGCAAAGAATATCTATCTATCTAGAGATAAAAATTACGATTACCTAGTTTGTGGAGATCTACAACGTTAGCATCAGCAAGCAGAATCTCACGGTAAATCTCTTTATAGCTACGAGGCAGGTACATGTTCAGGTACTTCAGCCTAAAAAGCAGAATCTCACGTTAAATCTTTTTATAACTACGCGCCAGGTACATGTTCAGGTACTTTAGTCTAAAAAGCAGAATCTCACGTTAAATCTTTTTATAACTACGCGGCAGGTACATGTTCAGGTACTTTAGCCTAAAACGGACTGTCATTGTAATTTCAAGTGACTCTCCGTACGTTTTTAAGCATGCACGTTTTTAAAACTTTGTTTGATCAAAAATGTTTTTTTTAGGCTTAAAAAGTGTTTAATTCTGATGATTTCTTTTATAGTTTCTTATGCGCAAGTCACAACAAAAAATTAAAAATGATAAAGCTTTTTATGGCACTGCTATAATACATTCTCTCTTTTAAAAATCATAATAAAATCAATAAATTCTGTCGCTGCTCTTAAAATGTATGTTACTTACTTTCCTGCCCGCATACCGTCCACTATCCAGTACGGAATCTCAAGCTGAAATATTTTAATCGTCAAAAAAAGTGTCTGTTAGTATTGAAAACGTAACAAAAATTTGAAATAAAATAGTTTAGGAACTAAGTACTAATGGAATCAATGTTAGGATTATTTCTTAATTTTCTATAATTTATTTCGCAGCTTTTTCCTAATTTCTTCAACTGTCTTTGTCTTATATTTAGATGGGTAGAAAGATAGATATATGGTTAGATAGATAGAGGAAACCTACTTTTGATCCCTGCGCCAAATGTTTATCATCTGAACCTGGATCCAGGAACCCCAGATCCTTCAGCTCGAGGGGGTTAGAACACGGTACACGCTCCTAATAATCAATCAATCAATCAACCAACCAACCAACCAATAAATCAATGTTAACAAACGAAACACGCGCCTAATAAAACAGGGTAAGAGCAATCAATCAAGGTTAGAGAACGGCAACCATTCCTAATCAATTAATCAATCAATCAATCTAGAAAATGGCACACGCTCCTATTATATAAATTCATCATCCAAGGTTAGAACACATCCACACGTTCCTAATCAATCAATAATAAATCAATCAACCAACAAAGGCTAGACCATGGGACACGCTCTTAACCAATGATTCAATCAATTAATCAATATAAATAGTACCAACCAACCAACCAACCAACCAACCAACCAACCAACCAACCAACCAACCAATCAATGTTAACAACTAAACACGCGTCTAAACAGGGTAAGAGCAATCAATCAAGGTTAGAGAACGGCAACCATTCCTTATCAATCAATCATAACAAACGAAACAAGCTCCTATTAGAAAAGGATAAAAGCGATTAATCAATCAATCAATCGAGAAAATGGTACACGCTCCTAATAGATAAATTCATCATTCAAGGTTAGAACACATCCCCGCGTTCCTAATCAATCAATAATAAATCAATCAATGTACACGCTACTAATCTATCAACCAATAAAGGTTAGAACATGGAACACGATCTTAACCAATGATTCAATCAATTAATCAATATAAATAGTGTATTTTTATTTAGAATTCAGCTGATCACTCAACAGGGACAAGATTTAATGAATAGAGAGACATAGCTGAACGCGCAGGCTTAATTGAACCACTTCTCTAGTGCGTCCGGTTCAAGCTGAAGAAAGTGGTTTAACTTGATTTACGCGGTTCAGCCACACCCCGCTTTTCATAAAATCGTGTCCCAGGACATCTATATCACCTGAGTTGCCAAAATATCGTCAATTGAGAAATAATTTGGCATATATGAAGGATTCTGCTTTCCCGCCATTTTTCTGAAAAGCCAGTGTCTTTCAGATCGGACTATACAGAGACTTACTGGGAAGGAGGCGGATAGCGCCGGATATAATTACATGCAAGGGACAGCGTCAAGCAAGCTCAAAACTGACCGTAAGCCTAGGTCTAAGGGTTTTGAGAATCCTGGTGGTAAGAAACCTGGGCTAGAGCGAACAGTTTCATCTGTTCTCAAACATACCAATAAATAGATATATATTTTACATTTAACATACTTCTTATATCTGTAAAAATAAGAACCAAATTTAGATTTATTTAGAGACAACATCCAAGATAGTATTATAAATAACATGATCTGAAAAGATATAATTTACTAGAACTTGGAAGCTAGTTTTTTTTCGGTTAATATAACTTTCTTGACAAATAAATGTTTTTGTACTACTAAAACCCAGTTTTACTGGATATCATGTTATTTTATCTATGCTTATATATTTCCTATCGTAAAATATAGTAAATATGTATTTTTGCCTGTTTCATTAAAAATAGTTTGTTTTTTAACTTTGACATTCAAATTAAATTTTTATTTAAAAAAAATTAATTATTAAAAAAAAGAAAAAGAAAATGTTCTGTGCAAGATATCAACTAAAGAACTGCANGGACATGCCACTCTACACATAGAGGATCACTTGAATTTACACCGACAGTCTCTTATTATCTATTCCACCACTTTGTCTCTGGCTATAACAATCTCTTTAAACATGTATTCCATCACTTTGTCTCTGACTATAACCATCCCTTTAATCATCTATTCCACCACTTTGTCTCTGGTTATAACAATCTCTTTAATCAACTATTCCATCACTTTGTCTCTGG
>NW_019402100.1:0-2607 GCF_000591075.1 Eurytemora carolleeae
TGAAAGTCATTTTGTGCTGGTAAAACTTCATTTTAAAAAAATAATATTTTACCTTATTCAAAATTAGTGCCATGTATAATTGATACATTTGAGCTTGGAACTTTTGAATGGTGGAAATCGGGATTAATGCTTGATCCACTCTTTTTCTTAATCTCGAGACTAAATGAAGCTTGTTCTCCTCATGTTATTAATCTCCAAATTAATTTGTAATAAACCGATCGGGATTAAGGATATTCCATTCTAAAAGTTTTCAGCTCAGAGTATTATTCTAAAAGCCGCCAGAGCCGCACACACTGCTGTATGTGAACCATCAGGTTTTTAGTCAAAACACCTAATTTTTCCTGTGGAATATATTTATATGCAGTCTATTGAGTTTTAATCGTAAGTTTCAGAAAATGTCACCTTAAGAATTTTGACGAAATCCATTTTGATTAAATTGTAGAAAAAAAATGTGTTTTGACTGGAAGCCTGATGGTTCATTTTTATCAGTGTGCGCAACTTCTATCTGAACGGATTTAAATTGTTTTTTTGTTTTTTTTTTGTATGAAGTAAGGGGCACTTTCATATTCTTATGACTTTTAACTTTTACTTTTTTCTTACTTCACGATCAAAACAGGGGTACACATGTCTTTAAGAATTATTACCCATTTTCCCTAAAAGAATAATTTAGAAAATTTTAATTTTAAGAATTTGAGGAGAAAAAACGTTAAAGAGGTGCATTTCTGATACACAACGGAACCCTTTAAACCGTTGCCTCTACTTTTAATTAGATGGTCATTTTAAATTACGTTGACAGTTCCTTTAAGGGAAAATGGATTTAAAAACAACTTTATATCCCTGGAGTAAACCCCTGTAAAATGTATCATGTCTGCATTTCAGAGCTTTTAGTAACTTTAGTCGTATTGTCTTTGTTTGCCATATTACGTAACATNTATTCATTTATTCATTTATTCATTTATTCATTTATTCATTTATTCATTTATTCATTTATTCATTTATTCATTTATTCATTTATTCATTTATTCATTTATTCATTTATTCATTTATTCATTTATTCATTTATTCATTTATTCATTTATTCATTTATTCATTTATTCATTTATTCATTTATTCATTTATTCATTTATTCATTTATTCATTTATTCATTTATTCATTTATTCATTTATTCATTTATTCATTTATTCATTTATTCATTTATTCATTTATTCATTTATTCATTTATTCATTTATTCATTTATTCATTTATTCATTTATTCATTTATTCATTTATTCATTTATTCATTTATTCATTTATTCATTTATTCATTTATTCATTTATTCATTTATTCATTTATTCATTTATTCATTTATTCATTTATTCATTTATTCATTTATTCATTTATTCATTTATTCATTTATTCATTTATTCATTTATTCATTTATTCATTTATTCATTTATTCATTTATTCATTTATTCATTTATTCATTTATTCATTTATTCATTTATTCATTTATTCATTTATTCATTTATTCATTTATTCATTTATTCATTTATTCATTTATTCATTTATTCATTTATTCATTTATTCATTTATTCATTTATTCATTTATTCATTTATTCATTTATTCATTTATTCATTTATTCATTTATTCATTTATTCATTTATTCATTTATTCATTTATTCATTTATTCATTTATTCATTTATTCATTTATTCATTTATTCATTTATTCATTTATTCATTTATTCATTTATTCATTTATTCATTTATTCATTTATTTATTCATTCATTCATTCACTCAAAGAGCTTGTTAATATAAAGAGTAGGCATTGGAATTTATAAGCAAAACCAAACGCCTCAATTGGTTTAATTAATTAAAAACCCACATAATGTCGTCTTTTCTACAATTCAAAAAGATTTTAGGACTTTCTAAGCATAACTCTCACCAAAAACTTGGGGTTTTTTTACGTAATTTGTCTTAAAAAATGCATAACTCTAATATCTTTGTGGATAAACTTTGCAATTTATAAACCCCCGCAACTAAGGTTTTTTTCGGGCCTTGTTCACTTTACCGGCCTAAATTCTGCTTTAAACTAATAGAAAACTATACTAATTGACGTCTAACAAATTTTGGTTAAAAATTTGGTATTTTTCATATAAATGAGATGCACAACAAGATCACAATTTTAGCTTTATTTTAGCAGGAGAGCATCCTATCCTATAAATGATTAAACAAATGTGGAAGTTTATAACAGTGTCGTTAATTTTAAACCATTTTTAGCTCCTACAAATAATAAATTTATTCGATAACTACAGTTTTAATGCTGAATGTTTGAATTCAAAACCAATCCTGCAGCCAATGACGTCATATATAAGTGTACGAAGCGTGCACACTATTCGGATAAATTCCTAATGCATTACCTTCTACTATTGGACTATCTTTGATTCACTCACTCATTCATTTATCCATTATTCATTCATTCATTCATTTTTTCATTCATTAATCAATGTATTTATCCTTTCATTTATTAATTAATTAATTTGTTGATGAGTAGGTTTGGGGACAGCTGTATCCTCACTGCGGAACATTCCCTCGGTTAGCCTTGTCTACAGACTCCTTCAAGCT
>NW_019402101.1:0-618 GCF_000591075.1 Eurytemora carolleeae
CCCTCCACCCCTCCCTTATTCTTTATTTCATCCTAATTTTACGATGCTCTATCCTTACATTGCTAACAATTGAATCAAACCGTTAATAATAAATTTCCTTTAACAGCAAATATTTTGATAAAACTGGCAAACTGTAGTAGAGGTTAAATATATCAGATGATAACTTAGCATGAGACATCTAGCGGCCAACATATCGTCCCCTACAGTACGTGAACTACACGACCACTATCTAGAACTAAAGAATCCTTCAGAAGCACAATAGAATGATAATGCCTAATAGAAAACTTATGGTCTTATGTATCTTCATCCTCTGTCGCAAGGTACTAAAGCAAGGAAAGTTTTTTTTCAGAGGTGTACACATTTTTTGTACAGCCGTGTACTGTCTTTGGGTGGAAAAGTAAACACAAGACGGATGTCACAGCCTGACATGGAATCCATTTTCACAAAAATAATCTATGAAATAGTCTGGTCATAGGAAACTATTATGTGAATTTTCAAAATTATCAAAATTAAATGCTTTTAACCTCCTCGGATACTAAACGAACAATGATGCATCTATTATTGTTTACAAATTCCGCCCAGAGAGAACTGGTTTCAATATGTACGCAGAGTATACGC
>NW_019402101.1:1374-2278 GCF_000591075.1 Eurytemora carolleeae
AATCAATGAATCAATGAATCAATGAATCAATGAATCAATGAATCAATGAATCAATGAATCAATTAATGAATCAATTAGTCAATGAATCAATGATTCAATGAATCAATGAACCTTATATTTTGAACATTTGAAAATATTCTAGATATATCAAGTTTTATTTATTTACAAAGCTCACGAACTAAGAATTAATTCTACAAACCTCTCTCTAACTTGGATCCCACCCCCTTGCCCCACTGACAGTCTGCAAAATTTTTATTGCAAACATATTATCTGGCTTTGGGGCGTTGGGGGAAGGAAAATTTAATTGAAAATCTTTATATTTTTTAATGATGTCGATGTAATGATATCGATGTTTAATGCATAAATATTTTCCTCCAAGGCCCGAAGACTAAGTAACATTATTCGAGGCTCCTACCACCCCCTCCCCTAGATTCCTTGAATTCGCAATTCCTACACACACTACGCAAGCGGCAATTCAGTCCAGCCCAGGTCGATCTGCCGGCAAGAGTGTGCCAAAAATGTGCAAGGTGAATTCTGCAAGTTACGCATCAGTTTGTTAAAATACACGTGCAATAGATATAAGTCCGGTTTCATAATACATTTATACACTTGTAAGAGTCTCGTGCAAAAAATGAAAATTAATTTTTTGACGATCTAAAAAGTCATGGTCTATTTATGTACAAATTAATGTACAAAAACTGATTGATTAAAAGGTTAATAAATTCTTTAAACTACTGTTTTATAATGTTGTAAAAAACAAAACAAAATTGCGGAATAGAATAAATAATTCATTCTGGTTTTCCATTTTGACATTTGAAAATATCATGCTTGTAACTCAATTTCTACACTTTAAACAATTTCCGGAGAAGAAGGAGGGGACTGGGGAGGGGAGGATTCCGGCGGG
>NW_019402101.1:2866-3783 GCF_000591075.1 Eurytemora carolleeae
AATCAATGAATCAATGAATCAATGAATCAATGAATCAATGAATCAATGAATCAACGAACCTTAGAATATTTTAATCTGTATAACTACAGTTAATTAACATTATGTAAATTTTTTATCCCCCAATAATTCAATGAATCTGTGAACCAATGATTCAATGAATCAATGAATCAATGAACCAATGAATCAATGAACCAATGAATCAATGAATCAATTAACCAATGAATCAATGAATCAATTAACCAATGAATCAATTAACAAATGAATCAATGAATCAATGAATCAATGAATCAATGAATCAATGAATCAATGAATCAACGAACCTTTGAATATTTTAATCTGTATAACTACAGTTAATTAACATTATGTAAATTTTTTATCCCCCAATATACTTCACCCTTAATTCTCATTCCCCGCCTTTATTGGATATTTTACTAACGTTAAGTTACGAGGTTTAATTTTGCAAATTTCCGTAATTTTGCTATAAACCAGTTTAGCCGCAAAAAGTGACGTTTTGCTAAAACCCCCAGATCGTAAATTCCCAGCATTTTAGCTCAAATTGGCACAACATCTTAAATGCGCCGAATCTCCTAAGCGCGATTAAAATGAGAAAATTAGAACAAAAAAGTTAAATTCTGAAATTGTTTGGTGAATATGGAATGTCAAAATCAAGAAATATTTTGAAAACAAATAAACGTATATTTTTCCTTTTTTTTGCAAAAGCCACACTGTCAGCATCTTTTATTCTGAAAAATGATAACATTGAAGAAATAAAAGTATATTTTCTATTGTTTCCTTATTCAGACAAGATTTAGTTTATTATTTCTTCTAGATTTTCTAAAAAAAAATTTTATATTTAGATAATTGTACAACGCAGGGCGGAAAGTCTGGTTTAAGACTTGTTGAACTTGAAAATGTTT
>NW_019402102.1:0-84537 GCF_000591075.1 Eurytemora carolleeae
TTATTTTACATCATTATTAGTATAACTATTTCTTTCACTCTGATTATCATAGCGCCCCAAAAGCCTTTTTTCTTAAAAGCCTATTAAAACTTAAATTTTTCTATGTGTATATTTTTAATGTTAGTAGATGTAAATCAGTTAAGAAGTTTTGCTGTCAGATTTAATGAATAGAGAAATGTGAACCACTTCTCTGAAAATAGTAATCGGAAATATTTTAGTTTTGAGATAATCTAACCTCATAGTTTTCACTATTGTTAAGATAAACTTGATGTGTGCTCGGCAAAGGCGGACTCATGACTCCTATCCCACCCTGACAAAAAAAAATGAAAAAGAATGTAAAAAGACAATACATCTGTGATGTAAATTAATTAACAGAATTATATTAGTCTTCTCCTTATAGTGCCGAGGGGCTACATCAAATCTAGTTATATTCTAGGTCCCAAATATAGGTTAAAAAATAATCTTAAAAACTTTTGTTTCATATATTATATAAACATATGCTGCCAATCTAGCAATAGATTTAGAATTTGTAGAAAAAGTAGACCAGTTCATTCAGGACGACCATTTCATAACTGGTAAAGATCATAAAGAACAGTTTCCATCTAAAGTACAATGCAGATTGATAAACCCAGCAAAATCTAACATTGGTAAAATCAGCAAACAGAATATTGAGAATGTAGTGATAGCCGTGAAATCTAAATGAGGATCAAACCAATGGAACACTACATGTCATGTTATAGAATGGTTTACTAAGCTTGAACAGAAAAGTAAACTTCATAACTTTACATCACAAGAAAAAGAGATCTTAAAAAGTGTAAGATCTGATTTTCTAGGAAGCTTTTTGTCGATTCAATAATTAAAAATTCCGGAAAAGTATCTTTATGCAGATGGAAAATCGGAGATATCTAACATTCACATTTGACAAATGCAATTTGGCAAACTTGTTCGTACAAGCAATAAAAAGAAACATTTAAAATATATATACATAAATTATATTGTTCATGTATTGTATATTATACATGATAAATTCAGTGGTACTGTCTCAGTTGATGTCCGGACGGTGCACATATATATTTCGGACATATTTTTGTATTTTATAGCTCTTTGCACAAACATTATTCTCGGGTCTTGGTGAAACGAAAAACTTAATCCTTTTCTGTTAATTTTCGAGTCATAAATATAAATTCAAAAATAATACAAAAGACATTGGCAATTGTAAGCCCATGTTCTGATATTTATTATAAACAAAGATGCAACCAAATAAACAGGTACTGAATATGTTCTGATATTTATTATAAACAAAGATGCAACCAAACAAACAGGTATTGATTATGTTCTGATATTTATTATAAACAACGATGCAACTAAACAGACAGATACTGAATATGTCAAAGTTAATGTATAAGAACAGAAATCGGAATTCTTTATATTTAAAGAAAGTTAGTAATTACCTCTCTCTGATTCAAATATAAAGGTGGAGAGTCAAGATCAGAGTTGTAGCTTGGATTCCTAAAACAAGGAAAGCATTAGATTATGATATTTATATTTCTAAAAAAGAATGTTACCTGTTGCACTGATTGTTAAACAAGGAATTGAACTCATCAGATGGCATCATACCGTAACCTAAAAAATTTTTTGTTGTATTATTACAAATTCATACTGCTTAAAGGATTGGACAAACCAAAGGCTGTTCTTTTTTGAATTTTTGAATTTGTATTCAATTGTAGATTTATGCGTCTCTTTGTTTATATTGGTGCAGACATAATAAGGGCTTTAAACGGAACGTTTCTCTTCATTATAAAGTTTCAGGAACGATAAAAAAGAGAGCCCTGGGATCCTTTCTATTTAAAGCGCTGGAGTGATATCTTCATTTTTAATAAAAAGGGGACTTTTTAACTTTTTAACCAAGAACCCCGTTGGTTTACAAATAATAATATAGGATAATTATTTCCTTGTTATTTTTAGGAATCTGACAACTTAATTATTATTAAAACTAATTACTCATAAAAAATAGCTCTGTTTATGTATTTATTAAGTTCTTATTCTACATTACTTATGTTACAAGTTATTTCCCAATTGTGAGGTTTTTGTTCAATATTTTGATCTTTAGACAAAACTTTACTCAAGTTCTAGTAACTTGTTAGCTAACCAAATATATTGATTATGATTTATGTCTACCAACTCATTTCAGACTTATCAAGTTCTGCCGACCATCCAATCAATATACATTTGTGCATTTGGGTATCCATTACATTATGATACCTGTTCCTGTTGATCTAACTGAGGGTTTTGACCCTTTTGATGTTGAAGTTTGGGTTGTTGGGGGATTTTTTAAACCAGTGGCTTAACACATTTTCAGATTCATTCAATTTTATTAACTAATGAGAAATTGCAATTTTTTGGATACCACAAGGTTTTAAAATATATGTACATTTGATCAAGGAATCTTAGATAAATGTGTAAACATGCAATTGTTTTAGTAAAAGCAAAGCATATTATACAAATAGACGCAATAAAGATGCAAAAGATGGTGTTGAACACAAAAGTATGTTAAGATATCTGTCATACAACGAAAATAGGTAATTTTTGTTTCTCTTTATTTCTAAATGCTACGCTAAAGAATAAATTGTGGCACCCAAATGTATACATAAAGTTATAATTAAGTAGAAATAGTCATTATGAATGAATAATTGAATGAATCTCGCCTGTAAGAACACTAGTTATTGTGTAAGTGTACTTATCAGTTGTAACAGGAATGGATGCGTGGATTCCTACTCAGATTTAATAATCTTCAAAACACTAAAATTTCTGTGGGATTTAAATTAATAAAATCTTCAAAGCATTCTTAGTTCTGTGGAACGTAAGGTTGAAAAATTACTTTTTTTAAACACATATTTTACACAAGCAATTAAAGTCATAAAATCTAATTTTTTTAATTATTAAAGTCCTTGTGAGCACATTTCAGGAGTTCCCATGTCATAGATAATTCTAGTCTTAGGCCTTATTTTATTCAAAGGAACATCTTTAAGAGTGGCCATTTGTTAATTAAGTACAAATAAAGTGTGTATTTTGTCATTATCTCAGTGTTAAAATTAAAAAATATATTCTTTTTAATGGCCAGCTTCCTTCATGGACAGGTGAAGTTCCCGTTGATACAAGTTCAGATTGCCGAATAATTTTTGTCTTAGACGGGTTGTTAGGTTGCTTTGATGGCATTTCATTAACATTTTTAATTGACGATTGCTGGGAAGATTGTTGTATTCCGTTTTCCAGGTTTAAAACTAAGCGGAGGTAAATATTGCATTAATCGCTAGTTTTGTTTTCTCTTCAAAATTCATTGCAAACAAAAATGGGGATTACCCTGTCTATAGGGACTAAAAAAGTAACAAATGACATAAAACATTAGTTGCCGAAATATTTTAATCACGCTGAATTGGCGGTTTGTACAATTATTCATGCATATTATCTGGTGACATTTGATATAGATAAAACGTAGTATATATTTGAATGCCATATTTATTTATTGCGAATATTTAGACCCCCTACCTAAACCTTCAGAATGAGTCGAATTCTCGTATGATCGAATGCGATCCTTGACAATATGTTTCTGCTCTTCATTTTCAGGCAGAGGTTTGGTATACTCACGTTGATAGCTCTGTTTTGTTAGTTGATTTGATATTATGTTTTGTTGTTGTTTACTTTGATTTGAGCTTGTTGTTGGGATTGCTATATTGTTAGCTAACTCCAGAGCATTAGGCATTTGAAGTTTTACCGGCCCATTTCCAACAAATGTATGGGCTACACCAGTTCCGCCCATTTTGGCTGTAACTGGGCTTTCCATTTTTTGCACCGGTTTAGTAACATGTTTCTGCATGACAGATTTAGCTTCTTGGATAGTCGTATCATTTGAGGAGGATGGTTTCGGAAGATTTGGATGAGATTCAGGTTTATTCTCATCTTTCATTTGTTTTTGTTTTAATTGACTGTTAAGTGGTATAAGTTGATCAGGACGCTTAAGACCCTGCACACCTCCTAAAATTGTCATTTTAGATAAAAGGAATGTCAGATTGAATCGTTCCAAAAATACATCAAAATTAGGATATAGAAATAAATGCATAATAAAAATCATTATATCAACTAAGAGCGTTGACTTTTAAAAATGCAAATATGATTTAAATAATATATCAAATCAATAAAACTACTGCTTTACCACTACCAGTAAACAAAATAGTGTCATTTTGTATGGAAATTACCAATAGCATACCTATGTAATAACATGCAAAAAAACAGATCATGCAACTACAAAATAAAGATTTATTTTTGATATACTGTGATCAGAAAACACGGTTTGTTGAAAACTTCCAAAGAATTTTCATTTTAAAATTCTGAAGATAAGAAAGTTTAAAGTTATATTACTTAAAATTATTGTTCACGGTTTAGTGGTTGTAAAAATATTATTGGGATAGAATATTTATTTTAATAAGACCCAAATTTATGTTGTTCAAGAATTATTTTAAATCAGCCGATGCACAATGAAAATCTTATACCCAGACGCTAAAATGGTGCAGGCACTTGCAAGTTTTTTTTGTCTTTGTAGAAAGTAAAAAAAGATATTTATTTAATTTGTTTCCATCTGTGATATTAAAGAAGATATTGTTATTTTTTTGATTTTTGATTTACTGTATTCAATATTAGAAATTGAATAAAAATCTTTTTTTCTGCTGGTGAAATAGTTGTGCTTACATATTATGTTAGCAAAGTTTTTTAAAGAGATTGTTCAGTTATTTACCAATGCACATGCTACTTTCAGGAATCATTAAAAGGCGCCAAAGTCTGTAATCCGAAAAAACAATTAGGACAACAATATTAATTAAAAAAGAAACCAAGGTCAACTTAGGGGTGGGGGGGGGGGAAGTAATGCACCGTTTTTAGTGACTGG
This sequence comes from Eurytemora carolleeae, assembly GCF_000591075.1. NCBI lineage: Eukaryota > Metazoa > Arthropoda > Copepoda > Calanoida > Temoridae > Eurytemora > Eurytemora carolleeae. The sequence continues at coordinate 4,940 of NW_019402102.1, forward strand.
ATGTGTTCTAGACTGAGTTTTAATTGTATATAAAATAGTCTGATATCTCATATTCACTTGTGAGAGATTTAAAATGTATTAGAAATATTAAGTCTTAGAGATTCATTTCAAATTTAAAACAGTACTATGGTGCCGCTCAAAAAAAAATGATGAGGATTGAAGGAGTGGTCTTTGGAATGTGTCCCATATTACACTTAAAGGATGTTGCATTCATAATTGAACTTACAAATATTTTTAGGTTTCAAAAAGTGTATTCACTTGGTACCTTTGCACACTGTGATAATATTTGGAGATATTTGCCAGCTAAATTTTTATTTGTCATAACACGTTTGCCATACTTAAGCTGTGCATAATTTCAGTTTTCATCATAACTTTTACAATAGGTATTTACCTCTTACCAAAAGTACTTCAAAATATTCATAATATACCCCTATTTTGGGGATCATTAACAAAGAATTTCCTCGAGGTAAAGAATGATCGAAACTTTCAACCATTATTTTCTTTAAATTTGCATTGTTTTTTATCAACCCTCTCCCCAAGACGTCTCAAAAAGAAAACCCAAACTATAATTATGTTAAATATCTATATAATAAAACATGACATTTGTATATATATATATGTTGCTATAGCCGGCCAAACAGTTTAACCGATTGGGCTGAAATTTTTTCTGGACACTAAAGGTTGGCGGGGGGGTGTTATAGGCTACAAAAATTCGAATTTTTTAAAACATTTTTTTCCATGGGCAACACCAGGCCCTTCAGCTAGTGTTTGATAAATTGCAATTATGGAAAATTTATTTCCGGAAAACATAAAAAGAGCAAACGTATCATGATAAATGTGACAAAAAGTTACACAGTTAATAAAAGAAGAGTCTGAGAAGAAATCATCATAATTCGAGTACTATCGACAACTCCCATGGCCATCTCGATCATCCGAGACCCCCCAATTTTCATTTTAGACCCCAAGGTCTTTATCGGGGACTCCCAAAGCATCGTTGGAGACCAATATAGTTTCTTCGGTAATCCATTGGAGACCCCCAAAATTTTTCAGAGTTCTACAGACTTCTGTTTGAGACCCTGAATTACGTAATACAGGCCAAGACATCAGCCACTCTGAAATCTTGATAGAAGCCCCCAAAACGAGTATTTGGTCTCCATTGAAAAGTCTGGGTGTCACATGAAAATTCCTTCTATGAAATTCTTAGGATATTTGATGAAAAGCTTTGTCTCGAATAATACTCCAATGATGGTTATTTCTTTACGGACTCATAAGATAACTACGTCTCTAGTTTTATCAGTGAGTACTAAAAAATCCCTAAAAAATCAATGTTTTCTTAACTATTTTCGAAAATATAATATTTGAAAAGCCTGTGAAAACCTCTCTGAACTTTCAATACTAAAATATCCTTCATTGCATTTTCCTTTTCTAAAAAAATAGTTTCCATTTATTTATCTTCTTTCTGCTTGCACTTTTCATGACAATTCAGCCTATTTTTTAAATCATTATTTAATCAAAGTGAGTGCTAGATACTTTTACAGAACTTAGTGTAGACTAAAATACTTAATACTGTGGAAAAATCTTATCAGGAAGATTTTTCATGGCTTAACACATTGAACCTAAGTTACTCCAACAATTAACCTTGAACTGATATCATTCGGAGGGCCTGGTGAATTTTTCGAACGACACCACGAAAATTTTCTGAATAAAATTTTTTTTAAAGCTATAAAATGTCCTCTGTTTCGTCAAGATTCTAATATCATTTATTCTTTGCAAAATTGCTGAAAATAGAAAAATTTAATAACATCATCACGAAAAAGACATTGAAATTAAATAAGACGTCACTACAAGTGTAATATTAAATTCTTTTTGTTTTTATTTTTCTATTGTAAAAGCTAGAAGCTCTAAGTTCCGCCCAAAACTGTCCGCCACTGCTATAAAAGTTTAAATTCATTTAATTAATTGTAATTTTATCTCAAAAGTATAAAGAAAATTCACAACTAATTGGGCCAATCAACAGTTTTCCGGGGGCGAATTTAAGCCTGTTCACTAACTATTGGAAGCAAGGGTAGAAAGTCAATATAAAAATCTATGCGAAGTTTCTGTCTTTATTGTCATGCAATCAACACTGCTACCCCCCCCCCCTTTGCTTCCAATTTACCACTTATCCATACCCTTTCTTATCTTTTTCTACCTATTACTTTGAATTATCCCACTTACACCTTTCTTTGTCAACACCATGTTTTTAATTAAAAGATGGTTCTACTTTTCTAGTGCAATCTCAACTAAAGTAACACCAAAGTTTTCATTAATGACTGGCCACTGCTTAATGCAAAACAAATGTCACTTTATTAAATCCTCACACCAATGTTCGCTTTTTAAAACTTCATGCTCCGAGATCCTGTCTCCTAATGGTTAATGAAAGCCTTGTGTGCAAAGTGTATAATTTACATATTAAATAAAGAATATAAACTCTCAATATATCGATTCCTTTCTTGGTCATCACGAAACCTCGATTAGAAAAATCAAAGAGTAGGAAGGAGAGAATACGAATAAAGTAAAAATAGATAACTTTCGAAAACAAATGGGAAACAGGGTCAAGTGTAACGTACTGAACGATCTAAGTCCTAATTTTTATATATAAATTAAAAATCATATCTAAGGGGGCGAGGGGCGGTGCCCTACTCGGGAGGGTCACATGGGACAACTGTTAGTTGCCTTCCCTCTCCCTTACGAACCTGACTGGTGGGAGGGGCACAACAATTTGGTAAATTTTTTGTGTCGAATAATAAGTAAATGCCATGCGTTGTATTATAAAAACTCTATTTCACATGCTGAGTAAAAAATTAATGAATTATATGCAAATGTTAAACAGAGGTTTTTAATTCATAAATTTCCATCTCAAGAAACTTAGTTTTTCTATGGATAAGGGGGTGGGGTATATGCCACACCTATTTGTCATGTACGGTTATAAAAAAAACTTGGAATGTTCATTATTACAATTTTGAACCCAATAAAGGTTATTGATTTTCCGATTAATGATAAATAGACCAACACCATCAAATGTCAATGAGTGAACTCTCGGTAAGAGAGTTACATCTGGGTAGAGTTACCTCTAGGTAAGAGAGTTAACTCTATAGGTAAGAGAGTTAATTCTTGGTATAAAATTTAACTCTAGGTAAAAAATTTAACTCTTCGAAAAGAGAGTTATTTCTAGGTATAAAGGTGAACTCTAGGTAAAAGAGTTGACTGTAGGTAAGAGATTTAATTCTAGGTATGTGAGTTAACTCTAGGTAAGAGAGTTAACTCTAGGTAAGAGAGTTAACTTCTAGGTATAAAGGTGAACTCTAGGTAAAAGAGTTGACTGTAGGTAAGAGATTTAATTCTAGGTATGTGAGTTAACTCTAGGTAAGAGAGTTAACTCTAGGTAAGAGAGTTAACTCTAGGTAAGAGAGTTAACTCTAGGTAAGAGAGTTAATTCTAGGTAAGAGAGTTAACTCTGGGTAACAGAGTTAACTTTAGGTAAGAGAGTTTACTCAAGGAATAAAAGTTAATTCTAGGTAAGAGAGTTAACAATAAAAGAGTTAAAAATTGTAAATCAATATCCGATTAAACATAAAGCTAAACATCCAAATCCAAATGACCAGTGGTTAGAAATCCCATCCAACATTAATCAACATCAACATAATGTACCGTTTGAGAAAGATATCCAGACAACATTTTTTTCATACACAGAATTTGCACTCTAGATCAATTTACCAGATAGATCTAAGAGGAACAGTAAACTTTGTTTCTACCTTCCAGAGAAAGAGAAAAACAAAATTTCAATCTCGTGCTTCATCTCCTCAGGTGGATGGAGATGATAGACACTTAAACATCGAGTCTGAACCTGACCCTAGCCTTGAACCTGAACCTGTTTATGAATTTGAACCGGAACCCAGCCTTGAACCCGAACCTGATCATGAACCTGAACCTGAACCATAACCTGAAACTGTGTTTGACCTCGAGGAGCATGAAACAGAATTTGAGAGATAATTTCGAAGTTCAAAAACTTTAAAATATCATTGCGCCTTTGTAGAGAATCTTAAAACTTAAAAACATGTAATATGCTATAATTTTCTGCGATAATTAAACCCCGATATGATATTTAAATGTATTTATAGTAAATAATAAATATTTAGATCTGTCAAATTCACCAGATTTTGTGTTCTGATGAAATAGTAACACAGAAACTATTTTAGCTAATGAGATCCTGTATCCGTTGTGAGGCATCCTTTTTTAAATGATATAAATGAATCGTAAACACGTCTTAACTTACAGACATTATAACACTGCTTCAAGGTTGTACGCTATGATTACTAAGATCCAAAGTAATACAGAAGCGTCACGACTTTTTTGAGTTCGCTTGCATACTCAATGAAATTAAACAGCCAATTAATCTTTCCATACAGCACTCCATAGTTTCTGCAAAGTGACGACGATTATTTTAACTGTACAGGGTACAATTTAGTGCAAAAAGCCTTTTTTGTACAAGCATGCAACATAAAGTTTGCTGTACATAAATTTTGACAACTCATGTACAGGGTACATGCGTCTACCTTGGGTAGGAGTTGTACACGGAGAATGAATCTGAATTGAGATATTCTCTGACACTTGTGTTATCCTCTTAGGTCTCCTAATTTTCTGTAAACTAGGTCCGCTAACTAATAAATCATGCAGCTTAGGAGAATTTATCAAGTCTCTATTTCTACCACTAGAACTACTGTCGACAGAAAAAGCGAAGTCTTTCTCTGAAAAATCTGATTTGACGGATTCGTCATCCTCGAGATCTGCTAATAATTCTTCTTTAATCTTGGTATAGTCATCCGCTAATTTGTTTATAGAATCTAGTGTTATACTGTACTCACTTGTATTTCCCATTCCACCAGGACCATCCATACACTCCTAAACAATATCGAATAAAAGTCCTGTTTTTGAATTAAAACAAGGCCAAGATTGAAATTTATAAATCATTTCAAAGATTTTAGATTGAACTTTTTTTTTATTTGTAATTGAGAATTTAATCACCAGTTTTCTAATTCTTATTTGCTTTTAAATCTGGTATAAAAATGATATAACAAACCGATTACAGAACTAGAAAATAATATTGTTTTTGACAATGATTGTTAGATTTTGAGAATAAATACATGTTGAGTCAAAAAAATTGTGATTTGCGGCGCCTGGTGCAAAATTAAACCTTTATTTGTGCAACACTCCTGTACTTTTTTGGTACTTCATTGGCCCAAAAAAAATCTGCGAACCTTTTTTTCTCTCAAAATCAAAAGTTCAGAAAAACAAATATAAATGTAAATAAATTGTATCTATAGAAATCTAAAATCTTAAAAAGATTGAATTACAGAATCTCAGAAAATTAGAAAAATCGCAATTTTCAGTTCTGGTATAATATTTAAGGAAAAATAGTTATTTCAATGGTTCTTAAGGTTTCAACTGAACAGCATATATTTAATACTTTAGAATATACTAAGAAGAAAGGAACTAGAGAATTTAAATTACTTTTCATTAAAACTTAGACCAGAACTAAAAATTGCGAATTTTCTATAATTCTTTGATTTAATCTTTAACAAATTTTAAATTTCGATAGAAATAATTTATTTACACATTTTTGCTATTCTAAACTTTTGATTTTGAGAGAAAAAAGGTTCGCGGATTTTCTTTTCAGCCATTGGAGTATCAAAAAAAAATTTTCAAATTTTCAAACAATATCGAAAAAACATCATATAGGAGAGTTGGCAAAAAAAGGTACAATTTTGCACCGGGCGCCGCAAATCACACTTTTTTTGACTCACCCTGTATATTGAAAACTTAATCTTTTATTTTAGAAATCTTTGATTTTTAGAACGTATGAAACTTACATTGTCCAGGTTTAAATCACTGCCATAGGGATTATCACAGGTATCAGGACTGAGTCTTCTTAAATATTATTTTTGTCTTTTTATCTAATATATGTTTAAGTAAATGTATAAGACATAAGTTATTTTCACAAATTTTCTTTAAACCCTATAAAAAAGGCTTTTCAGTGCATCGTATTTAATTCATCCCCATTTTCTAATAACAATTTTCCCATTTGATTGTTTTCTCGTCAATTTTTATTTCTAATATCTTTCTCGGATTTTTCTATTCAAAAGAATTGAGTCCTTGCTACAACATCAAATTTTCTAATCCTTATATCTTTACAACCTGATTCCGTAAAAATTTGATATTTCAATTCTAGATTATTTTTTCTATCAAAATTTAAAGTTTGAAAATCTAAGGTCTACGACAAATTGGGTTGTAAAAATATAGGGATTATAAAATCAAAGTTTGTAATTAAGACTCAATTCTTTTGCACTTTTTCAAAAATAAGAAATGTCGACATTTTTTTGGCAAAATTTGTCATCTTTAACCATCAGTAATCCTTCCCTGTAGTCATGTGAGTTGCCAAAAAAAATTTAGCCCAATCTGTTCAGCCGGTTTTACGTTTATTGGATACACATGACAAATAAAAACAGACAAGCTAGACAAGCTAAGTAGATTGAGACAGAGAAAGGATTAATTTTTTTATAACAAATTACAACATTCGTGTGCCAAATTTTGACATACAGAACTTTAGTTTACGGATACATTTATATTCACTTTTTCATTTAATATTTTAGATTTTATAACCTTTACACGTTTCACAATTTATAACCTGTGTTTTCAGGAATTTTCTGCTGTTAGCTTAATTTATAATGTAAACAAACATGTTTATACATAACTTGTTATACTTACAATATTATAAGCCCAGAATATAACATATTATTATTATTTTTTAGAATTTATATATATACTTTCCTTGTCTGTCTGTTTGTATTCAATAAACATCATAACGTCTGAATCGGTCGGGCCCAAATTTTGTGGGGACCTCCCATGACCCCAGCGAAAGTTTATAAATTACTAAAACTTGCATACAAAACCTTTAGATTTTTATCAAATTTTAAAAATGTGAGAAAAAATATTTTAAAATCCGCAAACTTTTTGTGTTTTGTTTTATACTGTACAAAGAGCAGATGCAAAATTAAAAGTCAAAATAGAGGAGAAGCGCCATAAAACCCTAGTACTAGATATATTTGTGAATATTCAATCTTAAATTTGAAAAACGATAAACTGAACGACGAAATTTTAATTAAAACGAAAACGATCGTTTTTTGTTTCGTTGTTGACTTTTCAATAAAAACAAAAATTCGTCTAAACCTCACTGACAACACTGTGCTGTGTGCATGAAGGGGAGAACAATCTGCGTCTGCACGCTTTTTTCTCGTTAACCCTATCTCTGCTGGGGTACTTGAAAACCAGGATATGCTGGGGGGGGGTCAATTTTACCCCCCCCCCTCTAAATCCCATGTTTGATGTCCAAATATGACAAATGATACATCATTGGAAAGCTCTTGTGCTCTACTTTTAGAATCTGCAAAAAAATTTGCAAATTTGCAAAAATTGAATTTTTTATCGCAAAATCCAGTTATATAGTAAAAATGTTTGCAAAAATAAATTTGTCCAAAAAATGAAAAATTATACATTTTTGAAAAGCCCTTGACCATGCTATTTCAAATATACAAAATTTTTTGCAAAATTTTAAATAACCTGAATTTTAATCAAGAAAAACTAAAAATGTGCAAATTTGATTTTGACAGGTTGTTTGCAAAAAATTGCAATTTTTTTCTCGCAAAACTTGTGCAATTCGTTTCCTTATGTCAAAGGCTTTCCAAAAAGCTAAATTTTATCAAAATCTGACAAGTGGAAGTGGATCAAAACAAAGATTTAGTTTGTTACAGGAAAAAGCAGTCATTCAGGCAGTGTGCCTGAGGACTCAGGCAGTTAGTATTAAAGCCCATTTTTAGGCCTAAAGGGAGTGCTATGGGTATGTAGGAAAAGTCAGAAAATTTCAACAGCCTCAGACCAATACTTTTCTAGTTATGTAAAAAAACTACCCCCCCCCCTGCAGGAATAGGGTTAAATGGTATTTTACTAAAAATAACCTACACGTTACTTATGGTTTGAGCTAGATTTTTCTGTATTTCTTAATGCAAAAATTATGATCTTGTGTGTTTTCAAATATTCCTTATTAAAAACAGGATAATAGCTTACTGTTGGCAGTCTCCTGAAGGCCCAAAAGGCACACTCCCGTTGGGAATAAATCCATTTGGTCCATGCTCCCTGCTGAACTGAGGATCCTGAGGTCCATGCTCCCTGCTGAACTGAGGATCCTGACTGGACGGTCCATTGTATTGTCCGTAAACCATATTGTTGTTCATAAAATTTTGCTCTGGTCCCATAATACCTCCATTTTGGTCAATATCTATTGGTTGTCCCATCATTGATTGATTTTGGTGCGTTGCTTGATTCTGGCCTATCATCATGGCTTGGTTGGGTCCATTCATTGGCGGGCCCATCATTGGTTCAGGATCCATCATCGGCTGATTAGGGTTCATCATATTGTTTCTCTGGTTCATAATTGCAGGGTCTTGATTCATTACATTATTTCCTTGATTCATCATATTGTTACCTTGATTCATCATATGGCTACCTTGATTCATCATTGAAGGGTCTTGATTCAACATATGGTAACCTTGATCCATCATTGGAGGGTCTTGATTAATCATATGGCTTCCTTGATTCATCATAGAAGGGTCTTGATTCATCATACGGCTTCCTTGATTCATCATTGAAGGGTCTTGATTCATCATACTATTTCCTTGGATCATTAAAGAAGAGTCTTGATTCATCATGGAGTTATTTTGATTCACCCTTAAACTGCTTTGATTCATCATATTGTTGCCTTGATTCATCATATTGTTGCCTTGATTCGTCATATTGTTGCCTTGATTCATCATAGAGGGGTCTTGGTTCATCATTGATTGATCTTGGTTCATCATAGAGGGGTCTTGGTTCATCATTGATTGATCTTGATTCATGGGTGGATTCTGTCGCATCATCGATTCATCTTGATTAGTCAACAGTTGATTTTGTCCTGGCATTTGCTGGTTGGGGTCTGCATTGAACTGATTTTGGTCTATTTGATTGTATCCTTGTGGTTGTAAGGTATCCTGGGCAGCTTTATTCATAACCTAAAATTAATAAATTTAAGCCAAAGTTTAAAAATTAAAATAAAAAAGGAAATTTTTTAAAAACATTAACATAATTAAGTTTTGGCTACAAAAATTCCCAGAAAACATATTCTTTAATCTTAATTCCATTCTTTCGGAAAGTAAATTCTTAATTTGAACGGATCGAAACATAGATGTAGTACACTGTACAAGGATTGAGTCGTACATATGATGATATTTAGTGTTGATGAAATTAACGTTTAACATCATGCTCATTATATTGCATTCGTTACTTCATGGGACATTTTTTCAACTTTTTTGCAAAAGATTTGATCAATTAACAACTTTTTAACAATGTTTAATAAACACCTGCTCAATATGTTGTCTCTCTTGTTGGTTTAACTGTGTCAGATCTACCTGAGGATTGGAGTTGTTCTGTTCTTGACCAGCAACTCCTAAAATAAAATGATTTTATTGGTAGGAATAAATAATTTTCTTGAATTTTTTCAAAAAGCAATGAATAGCTCCTATTAAAGTAAAAAAGTTGACATCTTATTTTTTTTCAATATTGAATCAGCGTAACATACTTTGACAGTATTTTAACCAAAACACCAGATAACTAACAGAACTTTGCTTCCGTTATACCACAGAGAGATTAATTCATCTCTGAAAATACAGAGAGATGATGAGAAGAAAAGGTTTTTTAATTTATAGATGTGTAGAAAGATCTGGTATATTGAAAATAAAAAATAAATAAAATTTTAACATAATTTTCCATTTAGTAAGTTTTTAAATAATTTTTAGTAGATTTTCCAAAAATTGCGAGTTCGATAACCTACTGAGCTGAAAAAAACGCTGAACGTTTCTAAGAAAAGGAAAAACTTCTTCAAAAGCATTGATCAAAGGTGTACGTGTTAATCATTGCTCCTTTTAACAAAAAGCTCAAGCTCAAGTTCATCAACATGTCAACTCCTATCATCCTCCCCGACTCGGAGGCTCTCATCCAGATAAAGGAGGCTAGCAGAAAAAACTATTTAAGACCGTTTGGACAGCTGCGGAAGTTTGTTGGTGAAGATTTTTCAACCAGAAGAACTTCTCCAATATTTCAAGCACCTCAGAGAAGATAAAAAAATGGCATCTTCTAGCCTATGGACAACATATTCCACTAACCGGAGTAAACCGGGCAGAGGTGAAACCAGGGGCATAGGATAGATAGATAGAATGATAGATATATAGATAGATAGATAGATAGATAAAGTGTATTGCTAAAATACATGTATCTGTGTACAGAACGAGTTTACAATTACAAATTGATGATTATTTTAACAGTACAAGTATAAAGCATTTAGGTGGGAAATAGCTTTTGGCTGTTTTGATTATTTTTCCCACCTAATTTCAATAATAATAACAAAATATTTCAATTAAACAGAGAGGAGAGGAGAAATAGTAGAGATCAGGGTGCGATTTTATCTTAAGTGTTTATACATTTGTTATAATAACTAGAGTTAAAAGTAATTTTCTGACATGTACACAACAAATATTAAAGCATATTAAAACACATCTGATTAGATTTACATGAATAGCAATTCGGTTTATGACAAATTGTAATTCAATTTTCAAACCTAGAATTTAGAAGTGTATCGAGGGTAGTCATGTCAAAAATGAGTGAAGACTATAATTGTCCAGACTTATCAGCCTGTGACCGGTGACCACTCGATAGCGGGCAAAGGGTCAGTCTCTGGTCACCGCCCAAAAAAAGCAAACTGTCTAAATAGGCAGTTGGGTAAAATTTTTTCTAAAACCCATGACGAGGCTTTGAGGATGAAAACTAAATTGTTTGCTAAAACGTAAATTACAACTTTAACAATCCTGAAGGACCATTATACAATATAAGATTTAGCCTCCTTTGTCTTTTTTAAGTTACCAAAACTCTAGAACACGACTAAATAGTTTGAGTCTAGAGACAGAGATATTTAGGCTGTGACAAGTGTTTGTGGCTCCAGAGATGGAATTTAAAGAATTTGAGCCGCGGTTTAAATCCGCCAAAATCCGCCAAAACCCGGTTTAAATTTGGCGCCGGCTTAAATCTTGAAACATTTGATACAATTTAAAGTGGAACCAACCATATTTAAGCCGCGGCTTAAATTTAAACCGCCGCTCAAATTCATTAAATTCGGCCATAGGAGACATAACTTGGTCCGAAAAATTGATCGGAGTAAAGTTTGAAGAAAAAAATTAAGAGCTGAGACGGGAGGAAAATGTTCACAAAACTTAGTATCATACCTCGTACATCCCCCCCCCCCTACCCCAAGTGCTTAGACTTTACCATGTCTAACAATACATAATTGTATTTATCATCATTCTCTGTTGCAGAAGAGAATGCACTTTTACTTAAAATTAAACTAATGTACATCTGCCAGGATTATACAACTATTTTTCAAATCAATTTTTAAAAAGAATTTCCTACGTTTAATCCCCTTAATTAATCATTTTAGTAGCATAGGTCCAAAATTACATAAAATCCTTTAAAAACATTAATATAGGGCTGTTATTAACTGTAGAGATGTGTTGTAACTGTACAAAGTTTCCTAGTGTCCTGGGGTTCTATTAATAATTTATATATGTCTTGTGTTCTTACGATTTCTTTATCTTTAGATGTTATGCAAAGTTATTCGATCGTGCATATATAAGTTTTTATAAGTAACGAAAGAAACATTAAATACTATCCTTGGTAATATTTGAGTTTTAATACACAATACAATCCAGGGAAAATTTAATTTAGTGCAGAACAACATTCATGCGACATAGTAAAAAAAACGTATTTAACTGAATTTACTTGACTTTTGATAAATTAGCAATGAAAATAAAAAATTAAATCTGGAAATCTAGCTGATTATTTAATAACTGTAGTAGAGACAACAAAATATTAAATACAGTGTACGATGATTTCAGGGGAAAAAGGCCTGCAATAGTAGGATTCAGTGGGGGAAACTTATTAAAGGAAAAAAGTATAGATCAGTTTTAATAACTATTTATTTGACGTTAAGCAATCAAAAAAAAAATCGGTAAAAATTGTCAAAAAGTCAATATTTTTTTTATGAAATCCCAAGAAGGTTCACAGTATCAAATTAATCAAACTAATTTAAAGGACACTCCAGTGGTATGATATATTGACAAAGGTATATTTGGAAGTATGAACTGAATATCGATATTTTCGTTTTTGAAAACTAATTATTTTCATTTTATATATTTTCTCTTTACAAAAAGATTTGCGAATTTTTGCTTTAGAAACAATGGAGAAATTGACGTTTTGATTTTACACTTTTCAAGCTAGAAAATTTACGTTTAACATCGCTGAATAGATTAAGGTATTAAAGGTACCCATTGTGAATTGGACATGTTCCTTTTAAATGAAGGATCACTAGAAACTACAACAATTGTATAAGCAATGCAAAGCAGAGGTTATTGGACATTGTATAAAAGATTCTACAATTTCGAAATATTTTCTTCACTTTTAATTTCTGGCTTCTCAGAACCTTGAGATAATATATACTTTGCTGAACTATACACATAGATAAAAGAGATTAAAGAACAAAGGAAAGAGTAAACTAACAATGCAACCACAGAACAAAATAATTTATTTTTATTTTTTTATTTTCTTGTTATACAAAAGTGGATTTATAAAAAACACTTGATAGTAAAAAGACTTTAATAGTGTAAAGCCAAAAACGAGAAATATATAAAAATAGTGATTTAAAAAAAATTTTGATTTGAGCTTTTTAAGTTATGCATAGAATATATCACGTCAAGGTTTGTATAGTATTTAAATAATATTTCTGCTCTAGACAAGTATGTAGACGGGAAAACTGAACAAATATATATATTCACTATGGAACTGATGATGGTTCTGTTGTATGAATATATATAAGTATCAATATTCCATCTATTAATACAAATATAGATATATCAATATATAAAGCGAGATGAGGCCCTGCATACAGATTATTAAGCTAATCCGTGAAAATAGCATACATCAATTCACCGCATCAATAGACTTTTCCCCTAACAAAATCTGCACAAAACAATAAATCAATTTAAATAGAACCGAATGCTAATCTATAAAATATCAATCTTAAACTTGACATGATGACTTTAAAAGCCCAATAATAAAAATAAATAAAAAATAGTAAGACAAATTAATGTTTAATGATCCAAAACTAGGTCGAAAGTTAGAGCTTGTCTAGAGTTGGATATAAGTGGATATATTTCAGAATAGATTTACTCAAGCAATTATTAATGCACTAATCATCAGTCCTGTTTCGGCAGTTTTTTAGAAATTTACTCTTAAGAGACTTTTACATTTTACACAGAACCAGCTAGGGAGGGTAGGAAGGCCAACCACAACAATTTCTAGTCCGAGCCACATTCTCCTCATTTTCTCGTCTGAGCCACCTCAAAATCCTAGTCCTTCCAATAATATCTTTTTTAAATGTCCAACCCTTGCAGATACAAATAATTTTTGAAAATCTGGCATTGCTAAGGCAAAATTATTACATTAAATTTTCGCTAACAAACTTTAAATTTGTGAAAAATTAATATGTTTTGTAAACGATGTTCTGCAAATAAGCATCTCTATCAACTTGGAAGGACGAGAATTGCGAGGTGTGTCGGACGAGAAAATGAGGAGTATGTGGCTTGGACGAGAAATTTTTCCACTTGAGCAGCAAACTGCTGAAAGAAGGAGCTGCGGTAATGCCGCAACTCATTCTGAGCACTATTTGGAGACACTCTTCGCTTCTTTAAATAAAAATTTCAAATTTGGATTAACGATAAAAATACTGTTTGAATTTATAGGGTTGTGATGAGTAAATTGTAGGAAATGATTTAAATAATTAAAATTTCACATATTATCTTCTTGGATAAATTCATGTGACAAGATTTGGAATGCTATATACTTTGGAGAAAAAAACTCAGCGGGAGCGGTTGAACCAGCGGTTGAGATCTAGCCTAGACTCTACGCAGTTCAGAATAAGAAATGCATCTTTTTTTCTCAAATTTAAAATTTGTTCAGCCGCTAGCTTTTCTGATTTCAACCGCTGGTTTTCAGATTTTTCAGAACTTTTTTGCTTTCAACCGCTGGTTTAAAGATTTTTCAGCAACCTTTTGCTTACAATCGTTTTCAGATATTTCAGCAACTTTTTTGCTTTCAACCACTGGTTTAAAGATTTTTCAGTTAATTTTTTTTCAGCAACTTTTTAAGTTTCAACCGCTGATTTAAAGATTTTTCAGCAACTTTTTTGCTTTCAACCACTGGTTTAAAGATTTTTCAGCAATTTTTTTTTCAGCAACTTTTTAACTTTCAACCGCTGATTTAAAGATTTTTCAGCAACTTTTTTGCTTTCAACCGCTGGTTTAAAGATTTTTCAGTTAATTTTTTTTCAGCAACTTTTTAACTTTCAACCGCTGATTTAAAGATTTTTCAGCAACTTTTTTGCTTTCAACCGCTGGTTTAAAGATTTTTCAGCAATTTTTTAACTTTCAACCGCTGACTTGAAGATTTTTCAGCAACTTTTTTGCTTTCAACCGCTGGTTTAAAGATTTTTCAGCAACTTTTTGCTTACAACCGTTTTCAGATATTTCAGCAACTTTTTTGCTTTCAACCGCTGGTTTAAAGATTTTTCAGCTAATTTTTTTCAGCAACTTTTTAACTTTCAACCGCTGATTTAAAGATTTTTCAGCAACTTTTTTGCTTTCAACCGCTGGTTTAAAGATTTTTCAGCAAATTTTTTTTCAGCAACTTTTTAACTTTCAACCGTGAGTTTAAAGATTTTTCAGCAAATTTTTTTTCAGCAACTTTTTAACTTTCAACCGTGAGTTTAAAGATTTTTCAGCAAATTTTTTTCAGCAACTTTTTAACTTTCAACCACTGATTTAAAGATTTTTCAGCAATTTTTTTGCTTTCAACTGCTGTAAAAAAGTTGCTGAAAAATCTGAAAACCGGCGGTTACAAGCAAAAAAGTTGCTGAAAATTCTTTAAACCAGCAGTTGAAAGCAAAAAAGTTGCTGAAAAATCTTAAAATCAGCGGTTGAAAGATAAAAAGTTGCCAAAAATCTTTAAACCAACGGTTAAAAGCAAAAAGTTGTTGAAATATCTTTAAACCAGCGGTTGAAAGTAAAAAAATTCTGAGAGATCTGAAAACCGGCGGTTACAAGCAAAAAAGTTGCTGAAAAATCTGAAAAACAGCGGTTGAAATCAAAAAAGTTGCTGAAAAATCTGAAAACAGTTGAAAGCAAAAAAGTTGCCGAAAAATCTTTAAAACAGTGGTTTAAAGCAAAAAGTTGCTGAAAAATCTGAAAACCAGCGGTTGAAAGCAAAAAAGTTGCTAAAAAATCAGAAAACGTTATTCATGAAAAATTATATTTCATTTGTTCAAAAAATGCGATTTAGCGGTTGAACAAATTGTAAATTTCTTCTTAATTTCTTAATCTGAACTGCGTAGAGTCTAGGCTAGATCTCAACCGCTGGTTCAACCGCTCCCGCTGAGTTTTTTTCTCCAAAGTATATATCATTCCTTAAAATTTCAAATATAAAGATTCTAATTTCTAGTAAATTGATGATAGATCATTCAACATGATCATGCATCTTGTCCGGCGAAAATTTTTGTCCGAAAGCAAGAATTAAGTATTTTTAAAGGTAAATGTTGGAGTGAATGTTTATTTTTTTTTAAATTATCCATAGGTTAACATGTTAGTTAATTATAACTTCTTCTAGATTTTAACAATCAAGTGAACAACAGTTTCAAATAAGAATAATAACATATTTTTAAACTCCAAATTGAACACTAATAAGATATATTTGACCCCTAACAAACTTTACATTATGTGTCTAAACTTCAAAATGATATAGGGGATTGAGTCTAGCTTTGTCACAAATTCTGATTTTCTAATCCCTAGACCTCAACAACCCAATTTCTGGTAACTTAGATATTTCATTTTCAAACTATTATTTCTGTTAGATCAAATAATCTAAGTTTGAAATATCAATGGTTCACACCATCAGGTTGCAAAGATAGAGATTAGAAAATGAGTTTGTGGCAAAGACTTGATTCCTTTGTTAAGGTTGAGGGAAGTGAACGGCTGAGTATCCAGGCCAGGTTTCTACTGGATGGTGGAGGAGGTTCAGAACTAGAGTTCCTGGATACTCATCTTATACTTCCTCCTCCACAGGTACATAAGGATTTCCATCGGTTTGAGGCCCATTTCTAAAGGGACAGACCGGCTACGTAAGATAGGTGAACTGAGTATGTAGTGTTGTGGACAAATTCTTTAGGATTCATTTGAGACATATGAAACTTTAAAAAAATCTGTGAATCCCGAGTTTGAGCGCAAAGTCGACGTTCAAAATAAATCGTACTTTTGAGTGGATATGTTTTTAGATTTTTTTTTTTTAATTCTTAAATAACGACGACAAAAAATGTAAACAAAATTCTACAGTAAACTAATTAGTTGTTTAGGTACAGGTTGAGTAAATAAAAATTAATCTTATAATCGTAAATAAGCAACCTTTTTCAATTTTTAGTTTCTATGTTTCTCATTATTCTAGTTTCTCATTATTGACAAAGATTTTCTGCAGATTTTCTGGAATTATTATTGAAAAGATGACATTTGAAGAATTTGTAGAAATCTGCGAAAAAAATTATAGAAAATAAGAAATTAAATATAGTGATGAAAATGAAATAATTGATTCTAGCATTGATTTATTGACAAATTTCTTTTGAGAAATATGTTCCTAACCATCTAATTAGTTTATGTAATAATTTTAAAAAACCAATTCTGAAAAAGTATCCTCCCAAATTCATGATTTTGAACGTCGACTATGCACTCAAACGACTCAAACTCGGTAATTATATATCGTGGAAAAGTTTAATATGTCTCAAATGAATCCTAAAGAATTTGTCCACAACACTGCATACTTAGTTTATCTTCCTTACATAGCCGGTCTGTCCCTTTAAACATTCAAAGTTTTTAGACTTTTTAAATTTGTAAAGTCATTTTCCGTTTTAAAAAATAGTTTTGGTCAATATCTTTAATCAGAGTAAAATTTAGCTTTGTGTAAAAAAAGCAAACATGTCTAGTATGCAACATAGAAACAGGATTTTCATTTTATTTTTATTGTGAAGCCTTTAAAATTAGCCTAAAACTTTGAATGTTTTAAAACGGACCCCAAAACGATGGACATCCTATTAATAATAATAAATACGAAAGACACATTTCTATTCCATGATCGCGGCTTCAGAAGTCTTAATACAAATGTAGAATTGTAGAGAGTAAATTTAACTTTTTTAAGGAGAACTGTCTGCCTGTAAGGTTGGGTGCGGGCCCAGGATGGATTGCAGGGGCGTGTCTACTAGGTCTAGGCGTGGCTAGCCTGGTAGTATCTGTAGCTATAGTGAAGTCAAGGAGTGGAAGAGGGAGCGGGATGGGTAGAAGGATAAGACGCAGGTTTATGCCAAGGAATAATACAGGTAAAAATAGTGTCTCAGATAATTAGAAAACTCTGGAATAGGAAGCCGACTTTTAGACTCAAGTTATGACTTCAAATAGTCCAATGAACATGAGGCACAGTAATTGTGCATTGTAAATAGGCGCATTTCCTGTTATAAGTGATTTATTAATCTAAATAAAGCTATTTGCTTTTTAACAATATTAAAAACACTTTAGTATTGCTGAAATGTCGTCTTTCTATTCTATAGTTTTCTGGTTATCACTGTAGGAGTAAAAATAGACCCTTCTGCTTTAATCATCTTGGGTTTATAAATTCAAAAAGAGAAATAATTTTTAAACTCGATCACTTAACCCCCTTTTTGAAAAATCATAAAGAGGTTTTAAATGTCCTCTAACCTTTGACTGATCATCGTCGATGAGAACTCCGCATGTTTATCTCTAAATTGGTGTTTAAATTGTCTTTAAAATATGAGTTCAACACAATCATTCAAATTACAATATTTATTTTCTGAGATTTCTGGAAACTAAATATTATTAGTTCTAAGTATAAAATGTCAGAACAGCTTGCAAAGTAATGTATCAACAATTACAAGCATTTCTGTAGAGAAATAAGGATACTTTAGAGAGTTATTCTTCATCATTCACAGGTTAAAAGCTACTTTACAAATGGAGGGTCACTTGAAATGAAGTCTTTGAGAGTTGATAGATATTTACTTTTTAGACGGCACTGTAGTACAGTACGTTGTTCCAGCTGAGGTGCCCTCTGACCTCAAGGTGTACATATCAACCTCAGACGGCCTCCAACCTGCCCCGGCATTACATGAGAAATTGGGGAGTCCGGCCGAGGAGAAAACAAAAGATCGTCTAACAGCCGACGATCTTGTGACCGGGATTACAAACCACGGTTATATATCGGAGGACGAGGTTGGGAGACCGGAGGACAAGATAAACGAAGTTCCAGGAGGTTCTGGAGGATTAATCTTGGGACAATTATCATTAAAGGATGACGAGGAACAGGGTTCTCCGAGTATTTTATCCAATAATAATCATGTTAAACTTGATTTATACTCAACAGGAGCTATTCCAAAGAAAAAACTGGAGACCTGAATGGTTTCTTTTGAACGATATTAAATGTATTACCAAAGTTACTAAGTTAGTGCTATATGTACATTGTACATGAAAAACATTGAAAATTCATTCTGTAACCAGTAATTTGATAATTTGTGATTTATCAGGATTTGTATTTTGTTTGTTTATAAACGGCTCTTCATAAACCCCCCTGTTTGAAAACCAGTGTATATGTGTAAAGAAATTTCGTATAAACATTCTACTAAATCGATGAAGTATTATTTGTGTAAAAAAAAATTTTATCACAATTTTTTATTACAATTCATTTCAACATTAACAAGTACATCTTTTACATACATGGTTATCCACAATGTTCTGAGACTTCGGAGACAACTTTACAGAATCTAAACTGTCTGTTTGCTCAGGGGAGGAAGTCCAGCCACAACTTTTAGTCTGATATATTTTGCTGTTTATTTTATATCGCAAAGATTAGCCATTACGGAGGCAGAAGAGATTTAAGTTTTACCTAAATAAAGTGTGACATCATTCAATCAATTCATATTGTATGCCCAAACGTGGAATGATTTAAAAAAAAATAGTTTTATCTTCAAGAATTAGAAACTTTATAACACAAAATAATCGAAGGACATGGATTTTGAGGTGACTCGGACGAAAAAATGAGACTAGGACGAGAAATTGTTGTGGCTGGCCTTCCTCACCACGTTTGCTTATATTTAAAAATCCCTATAAATGGAAACTTGTTTTTTTTTTCTTTGCCATATCATTAAATAAGCCATTGAAATACTATTTTGCAGACGACTTAATTTAATCTTAAAATCTTCATATTTCATGAGTTTCCGGTCGTCTTTAAGTCTCATCCTTTAAGGGTAACCCTGTATTTAAATCGACTTTACCATGTTTATTGTATATTTTTATGTGGACCCAATGTTAATAAATTAATGTTGTTAGTTTTTAACTATCAACGTTAAAATGTCTTGCCCCCCCCCCCCCTACAAAAAAGGGATTCTTGGGTTAAGGTTACGCTTTGGGTAGTTAGACAACGAGTTTCACGTAAAGGGGATTTTCTTCCTCTGAAAAGTAGTTACAAAACTAGATTGGGGAAGGGAATGGATCAGTGAAGGAAGAGGATCAGAGCTTGAGAATATCTGGCAGGCTGGCTATTTAAACAAACTGATTTTTTTGTGGCAACTCGAATGAACCCCCAGGAAAGGTTGATGGCTGTTCGAAATAGTAAATTTTGGTCTAGAAAAAATGTTGACTTTTACTAATTTTGAAATTCCACGAATTTAAAAAGATAAATCTGAGAAAACTTTCATTAATTAAAGCTCGATAAAATAATGGCGACTTGAAAAGCAACCGTTAAAAGCTTAAACTGTTATTAAAGAAAAGGCAAGGCTTCGAAAACTAGAGTTTGAGTTGAGGTATCAGTTCTTTTCTAAAAAATGTGAACTAGAATAAAAATGTTGTGCTATTTGTCCATTTTTTAAAGATAGAACCAAGGTAGACCACATTATGTATTGTTTGTTGGACGAGCAATAATTGTCTTATATTCTTCCTTATAATTCACAATCTTGCGAAAATTATGGACGATTTTTAAGCACGTTTTCTGGCAACAATTTAGAACAGATGGCATAGCAGACGAATAAAACTCTGATTTAGATCTAACCAATCTCAGTGTCGTGCATCAGTTCATCCCTGCTTTAACCATTTTAACTCTTCCAACACTATGTTAGGCATAATTTATTTAATTTATTGTTACATTCTGATTAGAAAACAACGGAGTTTTTTATGCGTATTAACTTTATAATCGTAATTCGATAGTTATTAATGTTTTATAATTTTTTTTTATTTCTAACATTACGTTTAAATAACCTTTCGAGGTGGATAAACGACACTTAAGACTCCGTTCCCAAAGTATGTCATTAGGACCTTTGGTCATACTTGAGGAACGGCCTTAGAACGCTTAAGGGTGCAGGCAGTGTTAATTAGTTTTAAACATGATGAAGTATAAATTATTAATTACTTAAGTAAATTTTAAATTGTTGAAGTTCATTAATAATTACTTGAGAAACTATTTAATATTCTAGAAGTTAGGTTCGTTATGTAGAATTCAAACTGGAGGCAAATATTCTAGAATAATTTATACCTTCAGCAGCCTAATAAATTATTATTTAATAAACAATATGAAGAAATGTAATTTGTGAAGTTTACTCCATATACTCTTCTCAACCTATGAAATAGGTACGAGCTTACTTCAGATATGTAGATTGTAGATATTTAACATTTTAGCTTCTTTAAGAACATTAGACCAAGTAAACATTAAAGTAGACATTAAAGTAAACATTAAAGTAAACATTAAAGTAAACATCAAAGTATACATTAAAGTTAACATTAAAGTATACATTGAAGTATGCATAAAAAGGACAAGCTCTTTAATCTCTGTTTACCATGAGTAAACCAATATTGAGCATCTGATCTAGAATGACTTGACAAAAAAACAGGATTATTAAGAAATGTTATTTATATTTTATTAAAAACTACAGAGCATACATTTTATAACCGCGACTAGGCATTTAGGTAAATTAATAACACATAATTTAAGTATCGTCATCAAAAGCGTCAACAATAAAATATTTTCATATAAATAATCGAAATTTTTCAATTCGAGGTAATATTGCAGGTTTGAACAGGGGAAATGTCCTTTAACGATCTCCTGTTCCCCCGGCAGAACTCTTGATTAAGATGGTTTAAAGAGCATATATTTACTACGTGGGTTGGATAATATCCTGAGATTTGAGATCATCATCAATTGTGGGATGTTTAATTAGGAACCTGTTTTAAAACCAACAACTTGTCATTTATATACTACTAGATCAGATCTAAATATCTGAACAGTCATCAGAAATATTAAAATATTAATAAGTTGTGAAGAATATTGGTTGTGTTCTGATAAACTGATAAACTGTGAGCGTGGTGTGTAAACTGTAAACTGTATAGTGTTCTATGTGCGGAAGATGGAGAGTTGAATTCGAATAAATTAAAGAGGAATTTCAAATTTAATATCGAGGTGAGCCTCTCTAGCCACAGCAACAATGTTGGACAGTTTGCAAGCCAACCTAGAATCGATTAATTAATTAATTAGTTAATTAACTCCAATCTAATGCATTCATTCATCAGGAGAAGTTTGGACACAAGTTACAACATTATTAAAGAAAAACAAAGTTGAACACAAGTAAGAATAAACACAGAAGGTTTGGGTATAATCATCAAAACATTTTAAGATAATAACTTATTATCTATCAATAGACGATTTAGATTTTTATGTCTTGACTTCCTGCATGAATCTTAATATGTATATGTGAGATTCTGCAGAATTTATACACAAATTCTTCTTGAATATTCATTAATTGAATCATTAGTCATTAAGTGGATTCGATTTTATCTCTAAAATATCTAAACCTAAAACATCAATTGACAAATAAACCGATCCAATAAGTTCACAATCAGGGCCTCACTATTTAAATCTCTTAATTTTATCTGTCAGGAATTTGACTGTGAGTATATGAACCAATCTACTGACCTGGCTGCCTCGTCGAGGTTATCAATGGGAAGAATTTTCAGTCCTGAGGATCCGATCATTACCTTTGCCTCATCAACATTAGTTCCCTAAACAGTTGATTATTCAGCATACAGAAACTATTTGTTAGAAAAGGTAGGCGAGGTGTAATACTTAAAAAGCAGGGTTCCCTTCCATCCTTCCAATATGGAAGAGAATGAAGAGAAGGTTTGTGTGAAGAGAGAGAGATAGGAAAGAATGCATATGTAAAAGAATATTTGTAGAATTTGTATACTCAATTTAATATTTCTGGCGCCAAGATATCAAATTAAAGAATAGCATGAAAAAGAAAATTGCCAAAAAGAAAGCTTGAGAAGAGAGAAAGGTTAGAGGAGAAGGTTAAGGACAAGATGGAAGAATTATATCAAGGTGTAGAGGATCTAGTAGGATGAGAAGAGGAGAGAAAGGTTAGATGAGAAGATTAAGGACTAGATGGAAGAATTATATCGAGGTGTAGAGGATCTAGTAGGATGAGAAGAGGAGAGAAAGGTTAGAGGAGAAGGTTAAGGACTAGATGGAAGAATTATATCGAGATGTAGAGGATCTAGTAGGATGAGAAGAGGAGAGAAAGGTTAGATGAGAAGGTTAAGGACTAGATGGGAGAATTATATCGAGGTGTAGAGGATCTTGTAGGATGAGAAGAGGAGAGAAAGGTTAGATGAGAAGATTGAGGACTAGATGGAAGAATTATATCGAGGTGTAATCTAGTAGGATGAGAAGAGGAGAGAAAGGTAAGAGGAGAAGGTGAAAAGAAGAATAATACCGATGATGATGAGTAAGTGAAGAAGAAGAAAAGAATTGATAAAGATGATGTAGAGAAAGATAAAAAGTAGATTTAGATTAAATAAGGTTTAGACACAATAGTAAATAAAATTAAGTACTGGAAACAATAAAACTAATGCAATAAAGAGAGTTCAGAATGAACTTATGGGAAAAAAATTATAACATTTGGAGGGCATATAAAAAAATATACATAAAAAAGATAATATCCAGGCAACTTGAAACCAAAAAACTGCAAAAAGTGAGAATATTTTTGCGAGTTCAAGACCTTAACTTATTAAAAACGAGCTCAACGGATTTTTATTAAATTATGAGAGATAAACATGATATGATGAAAACTAACCAGAGCTTGTAACTAATGAACAAGATTAAATTTAAATCCGGTCCAACTAAAATACTATATGTAGAAAGAACAGAAGTGTATCTAAATCAACTGATTTAAATTTAACTCCCTTACTTCGTTAGTTACTAACTTTGATTGTATATGCAAACAATAAGTAAAAATAAAAAGTTCATGAAAAAAAAACTACTAAAAAACCTGAAATAAACTCTGGAATTCTATTAAACTGCATGTCTCTTGTTACAGATTTCAAAATTAAGCAAGCTATGAAATAACTTACCTCTCAAAGTGGGCCAGGGATCATAGTTATTAATAAACACTGTTCTTCATATATGATATATCCGTGATATATGATTTATATAAATATATAATACACATATGAAAGCGTAGTATTTACTGATCTTACAAATTTAATTATTAGAAAAAAGGGATCAACTTGACAAATGTTGTGGTTTTAGGGATATCAAATGCCAATAAGTCCGATTATCATGATTTTAAACTTACCCCACTTTTTTTAGATAAATCACAGTTTCCTGTGAGAATTTCTCATTTCTATGAATCCCGAATTTTGTTTAAAAGAATTTCCTCTGTTCAATGCACGAAAGCAAATACATTTGATATGATGAGAAAAAGATGATGTAAAAGTTTATTTATCTACCATAGTAAAATTACTGCCTATTCAATACAACTTGAGAGAGCAATAATACATTTTATTCAAAATACGAGGACTTTTATTATATATAGTATACAGTTGCTAAATATTTTAATGCTTTTAAACCAAATTCTGTTTAAAATTCTTTAGTGCTAGCTCTGGTAAAAAATATATCCAAGTGTAGACTGTAGAAAATATCTCCAATGTAGACTATAGACTGTAGAATATATCTAGTATCTACCTACCCCCTCTAGTGTAGGTAAGCAGGTTGATCTACTCCGAACTTGACAAGAACTTGAGCTTCCTTCGCAATTTCTACAATCTGACTAAGTTTACAGACAAGTCTAGCAGCTTCCTAGCACACATATTCACACTCATCCTCATTCTTGTATTAGGACAATTAGATTTAGGTTTAGGACCAGGAATATTTAGGAGGAGTTGACATCTTCATCTGCTAGACAATAAAGAAACTATAGACTCGAAATGTTTATAAAATTAAATGGTATCTTTAAGAAAAAAGACGATTCCGCTAATGTGTACAATGACAATGTTGTTAAATTTGATAAAACCTTTTCAAAAATATATGTTTATAAATGAATACACGATTCAAAATATTTTCGAATTGGCGCTTAAAGATAATCTAAGATATTTGATCGTTTATAAGCAGCTGTCAACTTTGTTCGTTTCAAAAATACCGATTGTTAAGTTCTCATCAAGTTTAAGATAAGTGATTTTAATATGAAGAGTAGGTCAACCTTAACTCGTATTAATTGGAATTTATCCTCAGAGCCCCCNTCCACCACCACAAACTTGGAATTCTTGGATAGTCTGATAGTTTAGTTTATCCCGCAGTGGAAATATGTATGTGAGGGCAGCTCAACATCAGATTAAAACTTCTAAACAAATTATTGTATAATTTAACAAAGTTTTAAATTGATTTGATGAAGTTTAACAAAGAAGTGTATAAATAAAGAGAGGAGGGGAGGGGAACATGAGCTAGGCTCAACAATGTTATTAAAGTTCGATAGAAGGAAGGGGGGGGCTGTATCGGTGGTAAACTCGTTTAAACTTCAATAGTTTGAATAGTTTAGAAATTCAAACAAACAACAGTGTACTGTATATCATAATAATAAACCAGCCAGAACAGTTAAGAAACCAATAGACTAAATATCTATCTATCTCACACATCAATGATAGATGTTTACAAAATCAAAATCAGAATCATGGAACTGAAATACCCCAGAATATTAATCGAAACTTCTTTTCCCCAGATCTCATTTAATTTACCAAAATTTCATAGATTTTTAAACAAAACGGTAAAGAGTTTTAATTTCACTTGTGGTTTTGCGCCAATGTCATCATATTTAATATTTATCAAACCTTCCTCTGAAAAACATTCGATTTCCAAAACCAAAACACCCCCTCCCCCCCCCATCCTACGTTCACTCAAATAAAAACTATTTATTGAGGATGAGTTGAAGGTTTGACCTCGAAGTCTGATACGGGAAGAATTTTCATTCCGCTGGTAGCTATTAGCACCTTGGCCTCGTCCACTCGTGTACCCTACCGTAGATTCTGGTCGTTTAGTTCAGGTTGGGGGGAGGGGATGGGGGGAGGAGGGGGTCATGCATTTATACTAATTATTCTAAAAAAGTTCAAGCAAACAAATAATTAAGCTTTTGTGCTCTAATTAAATATTAGTAAACAATAAAAGAAAACAATTGTGTTTTTAACCAGGGATTTTAAAACAAAGGGAGTTAAAATAACTATTTGTCTCTATGTTCCGACAGTTGCGTTATTATTATTATTAAAAAACAAACCATCATTCAATGTATTAGTTCAGGATAATTGTACATTTAGATAAAAATTTTCCTAAAAACACGATGAAGAATATTTCTCTATGGTAAATTAATGGAAAATATTAATCCTGTTCTTGTTTTCCAAGCCTTTGATGAAAAAAAAGCTCTTTTATAATCAGTTTTATATTGTTCGGTTCAAAGAGATAAATAATACTGTTTGGATAAAAAATAAATAAAATAAACTAAACCAAGGCTGAACAGTGAACACGCACACTAACCTGAAGCCTGACCACAATTGGGGTTGTCAGGTTGAGTTCACGAGCCGCAGCAATAATACCCTCAGCAATAACGTCACAACGCATAATACCGCCAAATATATTGACCAAGATGGCGTTTACCTAAATTTAGAAAAAAATGGTTGAAGAGGAGAAATATTTATAAAAATAACATCTGAGAACTGTGATATAAAACTGTTTACCTTAGGATCTCCTGTGATGATCTTGAATGCTTCCTTGACCTGCTGGCTGGTAGCTCCACCTCCTACATCAAGGAAGTTGGCAGGAGCTCCACCGTGAAGTTTAATAATATCCATAGTTGCCATTGCCAACCCTGCTCCGTTTACCTAGTACAGTTAATACTATTAGAAATATTAGTTACTGCTATTAATTAGAAATATTACATTAAGATTACAAAAGGTAAAAATGAAAAAATTCTGTAATCATTACTAGACATCTTCAGTTATTATTTCTTTGTATGGTATATTAATTTTCTAAAATCTACTTTGGTTGGTTAAAGAAGTGTTTGTGAAATGGTAAATGACTAAATAAGTAAATATCTTATTATATTTGTTAATTCCCATCACCTACAGAGATTAAATTCTTCACCCCCCCCNAAAAAACATATTTAATTAAGGGTTGGCTCACCATGCAGCCGATATCTCCGTCTAGAGCAATATAATTTAGATTATACCCTGCTGCCTCCACCTCTCTATACAATCAATATTCAACAATAACATTATATTGTCATAAACCAACAATAATAGAAAAATGTAAAGCAGAGTAACCCAAACCTTAATTAGACAGGGGATAGTAACACTGCATCAAAGTAAAAAAGAAGCAAAACGGAAAAGTGAAAAGTTCAGAAATAAAAGCAAACATAAAGCATAAAGTTGGTTAAAAATGGATCGACGCCATACAACTTTGTCAATTATTTGCAGTTACGATCTAACCAGAGGAAAATGTTCAGAAAATATCCGCTCAAAAGGAATAATATCAAAATTATATTAATGTTAAAACTTGATCTCCATATCTCAATATATTTAAATATTAATCAAATATCCGGCCAAGATTGTATGAATTCTTTAAGCACATCTCAGATATCGAAACTGAACCCGGAGTAGGAAATAAAAATATTCAGTTTCTCCGGGTTCTAACTCTACAACCGGGACCTGAGTCTAATTGAAAATATGGTTTCTATTTCCCGTGCAACCATTAACCAGCCTTTCTTAAACATTAGATATTGTTATCTGTATTATGTACAATACATACAATATATTATATATACTCGGTGTACATTATACATGCATGGTACAGTGTACAGAATATCTAGTAAACTAAAATGTCTGGATCGGGCTTATTTAATATTTACTCCAACTCTAAGGATTTAAAAGTACTTTATAAATTTGAGCGTCTCATTAAAACTTTTCATTTTATAAACTTACAAAAAAGAAAGATGAAACTTCACTTGCTTGTAATGTATTTGCATTTTTTGGGGTGGAATAGAGATTGGTTAATAGCCATGACATTTAGTCGACAGAAAAAAAATATTCCCTAATCCCTACATAAACTTTTACTAAATAAAATTTTATTTAAAAGAACTTGAATATTTTTATGGGAGGGGTAAGGAGAAGGGGGAGGGCAGGGGGGGGGAGATAATGCTGTAAGAACACTTTATGTGTTCCCTAAGGAAGCATAGAATCCGGACAGGTTTACAGAGTTGCAGAGAAAACTCTGTAGAATATTTATTAACTTTGCCCAACTAGGGGTGGGGACTGGGGAGGGGGACGTTTTGAATTCTATCTTCACTTGATTGATTCAAGAAATGAAAGAGTTGAAAATAACAGGAAGAATGATGCAAGTTCAAATTCCGAGAGTTTGAGGTTCGAATCAAAAATTGTTTTTCCAAATGTGATTGTTAAAGTTCTTTTTGAGACCTGATAAGAATTTCTAACTACGTGTGAAGATGGTTCATATTTAATTGAATAATTGATTTATATTCCTAGGATCCTCCTGGGTCCAGTCCCTCTGGTCGAACACCTCCTTCTGCCTGTAATCAGCGTTATCGTCGAACCTGAGTTTAGCGTCGAGGCAGACAAAGTTCCCTTGTGAATCCTTAAATAATAATAAGAAAATAAATAGTAACTAGTCATAACTAGTTAGCAACTAGTCGGTAACTAGTCGGTAGCTGATCAGTATAATCAGTAACTATTAAACTACTCAGTAACTCGACCATCTCAACCCGTATCAAACCTTCTAGTTTATACCCATAACCTGTATTTTAAATAAACTTTAATTTGAAGCCCTACAATTAAAATTAATTTAAAAGTTAACAATGAGATTAGAAGGAAAAGACTGGTGTCAAATTTTTTTTTGCTTATTAGATCAAGAAGAATCGATTGAAACATAATGCGTATTATTTTTACAACACGTGTATTGTATAACTTTCATTGTACAATGTATAATGTTTACCTCAGCGAATGGATTGATTTCAACCATGGATGCGTCCTTGTTGAGGAACAGATTGTACAGATCTATCAGAGTCTGTGCTACCTCAGCCTGTTTAGCAGGGTTAATACCGAGCTGTACAGCAACATCCTTCAATACAATAAATTCTTGAACCTTAGAAACTTTTATTTTTCCGTCTCGTGAGACTAAGCACAGATGAGCTAGTTCTAGTTAGATAACATCAATTCCTCAAATGGAGATATTTTAAGACAATTTCCAAATGAATTTTCGTTTCAACAAGGAAAGATCGTTACCTTGGCAGTGTCTAGAGAGAGTCCCTGTGTGATATCTATCGGTGTTTTAACAATAGCATCAGGGTTCTTCTCAGCTATCTCTTCAATGTTAACTCCTCCCTCGCTAGATGCAATTAGAACTGGTCCCTAGACAACAAGAATAATGGTTGCAATCTCTTGAATATAATGGTTTGCAATCTCAAACATATTTGTTAAGCTGCCTCTAGTAAAGAGAGTTTAAACATTAAATTCCAGGTTTCAAAACCTCAATAACTCAAACAAGATACTAGATAATAAATGCAAGATACAAATAATGCTATAGTATATCTTTATAGACAAGAACACATCATACAGTGGTCTCAGATATACAAAATAAAATAAATAAAGCAAAATTGAAAATAAAAGTCGAAATTAAAGTTTTCATTGCACAGAATTATGATAAATCAATGAAACTGGTATTCAACAACAAAACGAACAAAACTTTTGATTTTCTTACCAATTCTCTATTTCATTTACTGGTTAATAGTCGTAAATATTAATTACCCCGAAAGTTCTTTCGTTCATGAAGGCGATGTAGTATTCTTTCCTGGTGAACTTCCTCTCTGTGATCATAACAGAGTTACAGATCCTAAAACACAAGGATGAGTTTGAATGTGGATAGGTAGTTGTAGGTTTCTATACAGTATCTGCTTCTGGAAACTGTTAGCTCAACTGTTACAACAGATTAAGGTAAATATTAGCCTGCTTCCAAATAGTAACTAGTCATAGCTAGTTAGTAACTAGTCGGCAACTAGTCGGTAGCTGATCAGTATAATCAGTAACTATTAAACTACTCAGTAACTTGACCATCTCAACCCGTATCAAACCTTCTAGTTTAAACCCATAACCTGTATTTTAAATAGACTTTAATTTGAAGCCCTATAATTCCGCTGAAGTTGTATTGTGTACTAGTATTGTGTACTGGTATTGTGTATTGGTATTGCGCACTGTATTGTGTACTGTATTGTGTTGTATTATGTACTGTATTGTATACTGTATTGTATACTGTATTATATACTGTATTGTATACTGTATTGTATACTGTATTGTATACTGTATTGTGCACTGTATTGTGAACTGTATTGTGTACAGTATTGTGTACTGCATTGTGTACTGTATTATGCACTGTATTGTGCACTGTATTGTGCACTGTATTGTGTACTGTATTGTGTACTGTATTGTGTACTGTATTGTGTACTGTATTGTGTTGTATTATGTACTGTATTGTGTACTGTATTGTATCCTGTATTGTGTTCAGTATTGTGCACTGTATTGTGTACTGTATTGTGTACTATATTGTGTTGTATTATGTACTGTATTGTGTACTGTATTGTATACTGTATTGTATACTGTATTGTGTACTGCATTGTGTACTGTATTAAGTACTGTATTATGTACTGTATTGTGTACTGTATTGTATCCTGTATTGCGTACTGTATTGTGCACTGTATTGTGTACTGTATTGTGTACTATATTGTGTTCTATTATGTACTGTATTATGTAATGTATTGTGTACTGTATTGTATACTGTATTGTGTACTGTATTGTATACTGAATTGTGTACTGTATTGTGTAATGTTTTGTGTACTGTTTTGTATACCTGCCCTCTGCTCCTGTCTGTTTAGTGATGAGGAAATCTCCAATCATATCTCCAGCAGCTGCTTCTATCTCCTCAGGAGAATAGAGTAGACGGACACCACCAGCGCTCTTACTACCACCCTGTACAGATATTTATCATAGATCTGATCAAAAATATCAGGTATAATCATTAATCAAATAAAATGTCAGATATTAAACGAAAGCCAACTAATCCCTTGCCGGATCTAGATCCAGTTGTTATCTTTTCCGCAATGATAATTAAAAATTCCAGTGTCGCATATCAACCAGCTACATAGATCAACTAAATCTAAAAAACATTCTTTCTTTGATCTTCCTGAGTTTATAAGAGTATGGAGTGGATTAGTTTACAGTATAGTTGTTGTAAAGTTTACTGTTCGCAACCAACTTTGGTTGTATTTAATAAAATCGTGTAATAAACTATGAAACAAGTAAAACAAGTTTAACCATCCAAAGAAAGAACTGAATTATTTTCTACCTTCACTAAAAATATATTTAACATTTTGTTAGTAAACTAAAATAACAAAATTACAAAACACAGCATATTTTCAGTTTTTGTTCAGGTAAATCTTGTTATTCCCTAATCCTAATTTCTCTGTAAACATAGAATGAAAGTTAGGTGACTATTTCTAAGTCGTCTCATAACCAAGAGATCGGAGTTCAAAACTAGAGAAAAGAAAATTACAGCTTAAAAGTTAAGTTTCAGCTTAAATGTCGCACGTGATTTAAATTAAACTGTGACATTGAGCTATACATTAAATATTTAAACCCGTAAATTCTCATCATTTACAATCAATCAATCATAATTCTTTGGAAAATGTTGTTTAAATTATAGAATAAACCCAGAAAATCTAAATCTGAACTTTACTCTTTTGAAGTATTCAATCTTTTAGGATGAATGTAGGGCTATCTGTTGGTACCAATTTCAAAGATTAAAGTAATGTCTTAACGTAATATCTAAATTTCCTTGTTTATTGGGAAACCCTGTAATTCTGTGATTTCTATAACATGCACCCGTTAAATATTGTATACAAACTAATTCATGTATATATTGTATTTTCATATCCCAGTTGTTTATTCACCCATGAATATTGAACCCACCTTTCCAGTGCTCTAAAAAATATATAAACTGAATTTATATTTATTATTTTGCAAAACATATATTAACATTTATCAACTCTTGAAAAGAAACATGTCAGATTACAGGAAGATAATGGAAAAGTATTGGCAGATTAAAAAAAAAGGTATTTTAGGTATCTTTAACATGGATGACCCCCCCCCCCAAAAAAAAAACCTCTAGAACTTAATTCCAAATGAAACAAAAAACTAAACTTTTTGTATTTGAAGATTAATAAAATAAAAATACCTTGGCAAAGTGTCCCTTTCCTCTACCTCCAGCCAGGACCTGAGCTTTAATCACCAGATCAGTTACATTCAGATCCTAGATACATTAATGGATACTAGTTTATATGGAATCTTCGATACTTGAAATTAGGATCCACGGATACTAGGAACGTAGATTTACAGATTACAGTTGTTTACGTAGATAAGGCCAGTCCAAGAGTCCGGTATCTTAAGAGTGGTATATGAACGGTATTAGCTAATACCGCTCTCCACTCTTAACACTAACATCGGTGTTTAGTAAATAGTAAAACTGCCTAATTAATGGTAGGATTATCTAGCCTAGAACAGCTGATGCGTTCATAAATCATCCTAGCTAAAACCAGGCTAATCAACCAATCTTTACCGTTTGACTCTTCCGCGCAACTCTTTTCTCTTCTAAACTTAATAATTTGTTAATAATTATAAAAACGACTTTTAAATAATACATTTTTATTTTATGACAAAAGATACAGGGTGTCCCACGAAACATGACAGTTAAGAGACAACTTGAGCATCGTCTTTGATCTTCGAAATGATTGAAATCTAAGTAATTTTTACGAGAACAAAAATGAAGAGAATATTTTGGAAATGCAGGACTGATGGTATTATGAGAAAATTGTCCAAATATTTTATTTGTGAAATAGTTTAAGGAATAAATTATATCTTCATTCTTTAAGTCGTCTCTCCACTGTCATGTTTCATGGGATTAAATATTTATGGACATATTTTGTAAACTAAACTTTTTATATTTCAATCAAATCAAAGTTAAAAATAAATACTTTCAAATAAGATATATTTTGTAGAAAAAATGTCTTTCATAAAGTTTTTCTCATGAAAATGTTTACTTTTATTTATTCAGAATATCTTATTAATACGATTCCGTAAGGAGGGGGAGGGTTAATTTTCCTGAATTAAGCAAAATAAGAAGTATTTCTTCGTTTTTTTATGCATTCCTGTATTAGAAACATTCCTGTATTTCATAAGGTTGCGAGAATATCGAGACAAAAACAAATTAATACCAGTATTTAGGATAAATGATCTATATAATAAATAAATAAAGATTTACTGTGATAATCATTCACAGATAATTATGAAACAAAAAGATTATCGGTTCAACAGTCTCTGGATATGTGGAATAGCAGATTTTCTATATTTTTCTGTCCTGGCATGATTAACATGATACATAATCTACCCTACGGGTGGATTAGCTCACACCGCTCTTAGTAAAACTGGCATTTCTGTTAATAACGGTATTAGCAAAATGCATAGGGTAGATGATCTAACCTAAATCCTACCTACCAGAATTAGTTAAGAGCGCTATTAAGGGTTCTAGAACTGGGCTATAATTTTATACATAGATAGGCAGATACTGCAATAAGAGCTAGGGCGGAGTAAAAATTAACATAGTTTGGATAGGAACTAGAACAGAGTGACATAGTTGGGAAAAGAGCTAGGGCGGAGTAAAAATTAACGTAGTTGGAAAAGGACTAAAACAGAGTAACATAGTTGGTATAAGAGCTAGGGCGGAGTAGAAATTTACAGAGTTGGGATACGAAATTTTCCTCTCCATAATTAAGGATAAGAACTAGAACGGAGTAAAAAATTAACAAAGAAAAACTTAAATAATATGCTTATCCTCTTTTAGCAACAATTTTAGTGTGAAATTTTGATTCTCAAGCGACCATATTTTCTTAATAATTTTAACTTAAAATTACAAGTATAGTTCAAAAGGCCAAAGAGCATACCTTTGCAATCTGCTTTGCCTCGGCAGCAGTCTTTGCAACTCCAAATTTAGGAACAGGAACTCCTGCCTCTTGAAGAAGAGACATAGATACATACTCGTGAACTGACAAGTTCCTGGTCGGAATCTGAATAATAAAATTATGATAATTTATGAATATAAATGTTTTATGGTAACTGCATACTCTAAAGTCTGCAACACAACCCCTGGGCTAGTAGAACCACTAAGTATATATGATCGTTCAGTGAACTTCTTTAAAAACAATTCAGATGTAAATTATCCCAAGGCTACAAAATAGCTTGAAAGTACAAATTATATCCAAGGGATAAGTATATAAAAGTACGTTACGCACAGCATTTTGTCAAAATACGGGCATGTTATATACCAAAATAATCAACACACATTCACGAACAATTTTCAATCATTCATTACCTTCTTTGGAGAATGTACCACCAATTTTTCCGCGATGGAAGATACGCGTTGGAGCAGGGACGCCATTTTTCCACTTCTACTGTGTCTGCTGTCTGAACAGCTGACTCTGAGTAGCAGAAGAATTGAAGTTCCAATGGCCGAACAGGGATGACTTTCTTTTATTCTTCACAAAAAGTGTCGACTCAAAATAATTGAAATTTCGATAGAAAATTTGAAATTTTCTGCCTACGGACAAATCTGAAAAAAAATATTTTAGTCATGTGAAATAATAATCGGGAAACTTTAAAGGGAGAAAGTTCTAAGGACATAAGACTACTACTATAAGGGGGTTGTTAAGGGAATCAGGCAGCTTTCCTAGCACTGCATTCCCCCTCCAGTTCCTCCAGTACCCCCTTACCCCTCCCCCTAATTTGAACAAAAATTATACACCCTACTGAGCAATTTGTAAAAAGATTGAAATCTGAATCGAGTCACGGAAAATCTGATAATAATGACTGAAATCTTAATAATCTATATCCACAGAACATTCGATCTCTATTGGCCAATTTCTTATTCATTTAACCATAGGTACAACTATAATAGGTAGTATCTATCTATCTACACTACTCTGGTAAAGCGTAATTAACCATCGTGTGACTATGCATGGTTTTGCTAGTTCTACCTATGGTAGAGCGTCTAAGAAATTGACCATATGTCCATATCATATCATTTAAAGTTTCACTAGCCAGCTTTGCAGAGGAGCCATGAGCCCCGCAAAAAAACAGCTCCAAGCCTCCAGATTTGCATAATGACCTCCAGGCCCCGCGAAATCGTCTCCGTGCCGATCCTACTACGTCTCCAAACCTCTATTGGGAGTCATTAAAATTGTCATTGTTAGAAATTTTTTTGCCCCCCCCCCTGAATNTGTAGGGGTTTCCGAACCATTTTAAGGTATATTTACTTTTCCATACTTGTAAATTCAAGAAATGTGTATTATATACACTCTACAGTATGCTCAGAAAATAAAAACACTGTTAAGAAATGCCTTTCATTAAAAAATCATGTTTTTACATGAAAAATATTTTTTTTAATATTCGACACATAACACAATATTTGCGGTGAACATGTAGTCGATTAATTTATTAGTTGTACTACGAATATCGATCGAACTAAGCTCAATAAGCTATAGTTCAATTATTATTTTTTATTTATTTTACGATCAGAGCTCTTAAATTTGCTCAGGGTCGGGATTCATGAATCGCTAAGCAAAACAGGGTGGAATTCTTGGCTCTTGCCCCCCGGCAAGCCAATTCTTAAGGGGCATGCCACCCTTAATCAGGCCAGTGCCCCCCTTGCCCCCCCCCCCGCTAGTTGCGCGCCTGATTAAAATCATAAACGACTATAATACTATAACAGAGCAATTGACAATTCCTTCAAGTAACGTCTGGTGCATCAAAATTATGACTAAGATATAAGGGTAAACCCTGATAACAGCTTATAAGAGAGAGGAAAAGTTGGCATGAACAAGAAAACCCGTTGCGCATAACCAAAACCTGATCTTGTGATAAAATTATTCAGATAAAGAAAAAAATCTAAATTAAAAACTTTTTATTTTCTTATATAATTTTTCTATTGCATTTGCGTCTCCTTTGATGACGAAGTTGAAAACGAATGGGCACCAAAAGCTTTTTAATTCTCATGAACTCCAGGTTTTCATTTATACATTTACAATTTTTACAAACAAAGGAATTTCATATAGCAAAATGATTAAAAAAAAAAATTTAACAAAGATTTGGCAGGGCCGGGTATCAAAGCGTTTTTGGTCATACCAAATCAAGCGCTTTGTCATACGTTAAAAACTTTTTGGCATAGATATGGATCATACTGCTGATTTCATTGATCTAATCAAAAAGATTTTCTATTTGATCTAACCTTCAGTTTTTTTATCGTGCTTCATTCACTTTACGTGAAAATTTAAGTCTATAATTTTATATAATTGGTAACATATGTTCATGATTCTGATCGAATAATAGCAAATTGTGATTAATGGGTAAGGTTTAAAAAACGAATGAATATATCTTTTTTCATAGATGTGTTGTATGGAATTCATGCAATATAGCAGCACTTTGCATAATCTCACTATAATTCTTGCAATCCTACTTTCGAAAATCTGCTTCAAGAAATATTGAATATAATGCTTTCATTCATTTCTAAAAGGAAAGTGTGCCATTTACAATTCACCACAGTAGACTTTTAATAAGGTTTACTCACGTACTGAAAGAGGATTCTGTTGTTGAATGAAACAGTGAACGGTATGCACTCAGTTCTTGCTTAAGACAATTTGTTCCTTATTTCCCGGATTTTAACAAATTCTCTCGAACATTTCCCAAAATTGGAATCACAGAATTTTCTTCGTGGAACCATGAGCTATTATAGTTTTTTCAAATATCATATGTAGAAAATTCCTTTTAAACATTTTTAAAAATAAAAAAGCGCGTTCTAAAATTTAACTTGGAACAGCGGGTTTTTTATTCATGAGAATTAAATGCAAAACGTCGACTCGTTGTTTTTAGCTAAATTTATTAGGGAATGTATCAGAAACATGTATACGGTTTTCAACATTTAATTAGAAAACCAATTTATTATACATCACAGCTGACCTGAACCAGAATTAGATTATACTAAAAGGATCAAGAAATCTAAAACCATATTTGGATCCGAGAAGGTCTCCTAATTTCAGATCAATTTTCATTCAAATCCTAGGAGTAGCTTCCCATAGCTACAAGTTTTTAAATTACCTTTTTAACTTTTCATCCAAACTTCCCTATTAGAATCATGGTTTCAGACATATCAAAATTAGAAATTTTCAATTGTTTACCATTATTTAGTTCCAATTAGAACTTTTCCTTATTTCTAAAGGAAAAGAGTTCTTGCCATAATCTCAAATTTTCTTATTCTTATATCTTTGCAACCTGATGGTGTAAGTTTTTGTTATTTTAAACTTGGACTTATAGGTTTTGCCCTCACAGGCGCAGCCCTCTCGAAAAAAATGTTGATTAAAATCACATGGGATTGAACCTGTCCCAAGTGAAAGCTGGATGTCTATTAGTCTTCTTGGTAGTTATAGACCATTTTTTTGGAACAACCATGAAATACATACATAAAACGTCACTATGCGGTATCTTTTTCTCCGCACAACATACAGCGGGTTTAATCCCAGTTTTAGATTGCACGAAACTTTCTCAACAGTTTTGGCGTGGATGATATTGACCCTAATTTGCTCTGCTATAGCATGAAACAAACATATAAACATGTTTTTACTCTTTCAGTCATGATGACCTCAATTAACCCTTGATTGAACATGTTTTCCTATACGAAGAAAGTGTGTTTATGGGCATTTTCTTGCATTTAAACAATTTCATCATAAGTACTGGATCTCCTGTAAAATCCTTGGTTCAGGTATTACCCGCATAGAACAAGCGACGCTGTTTTAGAGTCTGAAAACGACCCGCACGACCCCAAAAACGGGCGCCGGCCCGACTCTACAAAAACAGAGGGTCTGAGGAGGTCGGCCCGGCGTCTAAGACTAGGTTTCAGACTCTAAGATTCTACCCGGGTATACTCCAAGGTTTAGGTGATAAACTCATTGGTTTAGATGATTAATTAGTGAATTATGTGATTCTAAGGTTTATATTTTAAACTTCTATTATAGGTTTAGATGATACATCCATGATTCAAGTGATTAATTCCGAGGTTTAAATATATAACTCCATGGTTTAGATGATAAAATCTATGGTTTAGGTGAAAAACTCCATGGTTCAGATGATAAACTCATGGTTTAGGTGATTAACTACTTATATGAGTTCAGAGAACACCTTATTCAAGACATTCCTACCAAGAAACCAAAAATAGAATGGATATTATGCCTGAGCTATGGATTTTACTCTAGAGTTCATCACCGGAACCATGCAATATTTCACTAAAACCAAGAAACCAAAAATAGAATGGATATTATGCCTGAGCTATGGATTTTACTATAGTGTTCATCACCGAAACCATGCAATATTTCACTAAAACCAAGAAACCAAAAATAGAATGGATATTATGCCTGAGCTATGGATTTTACTCTAGAGTTCATCACCGGAACCATGCAATATTTTACTAAAACCAAGAAACCAAAAATAGAATGGATATTATGCCTGAGCTATGGATTTTACTCTAGAGTTCATCACCGGAACCATGCAATATTTCACTAAAACCAAGGAAGTTATGACTTAAACCATGTCATTTTCCATCTAAACCATGGAGTTTATCATCTGAAACTTAGAGTTTATTATCATCAACCAAAGCATGGAGTTATTTATCTTATTTACGGTGGTAATCATCTAAACCATGAAGTTATTTATCTAAACCATGGAGTTTATCATCTAAACCATGGAGTTTATCATCTGAAACTTAGAGTTTATTATCATCAACTAAAGCATGGAGTTATTTTTCTTATTTACGGTGGTAATCATCTAAACCATGAAGTTATTTATCTAAACATTGGAGTTTATCGCCTGCACCTTAGAATTTAACATCCTAATTATGAAATATTTCATCTAAATCTAAAAGTTTCTCATTCAAACCTTGGAGTTATACCACCTGAACTGTTGGGTTTATCATCTAAACCTTGGGGTTTATCCACTGAACCATTGGGTTTTTTATTAAAACCTTGAACTTAATCCCCTGAACCATATAGTTTTTTATTTGAACCTTGAAGTTTATCACTTATACCTTGGTGTTTGGCAGATAAACCTTGGAGTCTAAAAATATGGCTTCGAGTTTATCACCTATAATCTTATAGTTTATCATCTAAACCATAGTGTTTCTCATATAAATCATGGAGTTTTTCATTTAAACCATGGAACTTTAATTTAAACCATGGAGTTTATAATTATATCCATGGACCTTTCATTTAAACCATGGAGTTTATCATGTTATCTATGAAACTTTCATTTAAACCATGGAGTTTATCATTTTATCCATGGAGTTTATCATGTTATCCATGGAACTTTCATTTAAACCATGGAGTTTATCATTTTATCCATGGAACTTTCATTTAAACCATGGGGTTTTCATTTAAACCATGGAGTTTATCATCTAAACCATGTGTAGTTTTTTCATTTGAATCATGAAGTCTATCATATAAACCATAGAGTTTGTCCTTTCAACCATGGAATTTTCATATAAACCATTGAGTTTTACATTTAAAACAAGGAGTTTTCCATCTAAACCATGGATTTTTTTTATACAATCCTTGGATTTAATTACTTAAATCATAAATTTATCATCTAAACTTTGGAGTTTATCACCAAAACCACGGGTTTATCGTATAAACCAAGGAGTTTTACTTCTAATCCTTGGAGTGAAAAGCCTGAACCATGGATTTTACAGGTGTTCCAGTAAATTTTCAAAAGTAAGAAAATGCCCGCAAAAACATGTTCTTTGTAAAAAAGGAAGAACTTATTAAATCAAAGGTCAATTGAGGTCATTATGACTGAAAGAGTTTCTGTCTGTTTACGCGAGCATAGCGAGTTAGGGTCAAAAACATCCAATCAAAAAAAACTGTTGAGAAAGTTCCGTGTAATCTAAGACTGTGATAAAACACGTTGTATGTTGTCCGAAAATAAAAGATATCGCATTGTGACGTTTTACTTATGTATTGCGGTTGTCCCAAATTAAATGTCATTAACTACCAGGAAGGAGCAGAAGGAATCCAACTGACATCCAGCTTTCACTAGGGACTGATCTCATTCCATGTGATTTTAATCAACCTATTTTGTTCGGGAGTGTGATGGCAAAACATAGTCAAAGTTTAAAATAACAAAAACTTACACCAACAGGTCTCAAAGATATAGGAATAAGAAAATTTGAGATTATGGCAAGAACTCTATTCCTTTAGGAAAAGGCAAAGTTCTAATTAGAACTAAATAATGGTAAAAAAATTTAATTTCTAATTTTAAAATGTCTGAAACCATGACTCTGATTGGGAAGTTGGGATGAAAAGTTGAATAATTTAAAATTTTTTAGCTATGGGAAGCTACTCCTAGGATTTGAGTCAAAATTGATCTGAAATCAGAAGACCTCATCGGATCCAAATATGGTTTTAGATTTCTTGATCCTTTTAGTAACATCTAATTCTGGTTCAGGTCAACTCTGAATTATCTGTTAACAAAAGTAGTAATCAAATTACAACATCCAGCCCCCAAAAGAAATAAATTTTATTTAGAGTTTTAGTGTACCATTGTCGCATAAACTTTGATAAGAAATATGTAAGAAAAAACATGCATTGCATTACAAACCTCAAAACGGGAAAAAATTAAAATTAAAATCTAATTTCGGAATGAAATTGGATTTTCTCTTTTATTCTTTTAAAAAAAAATCCGCATGAAGTAAAAAAAATGTTGTTCAGAATATCAGATTTATTTAATATAAACACAATACACAATGTTAAATGCAGTAAATATATTTTAAAGATTTGGCTTCAAGGGAATATTATTTTTTCTTGACGAAGTCGGGAGAACTTAAGAAAATTACAGTTTTTAACTCTTATTGTTATTTCGAACATAACGAGTTTTATCTACACTAATAAATTTTTTATTCAAAATTAGATGAACAGATTGTACAGCGAAGGAAATACGACATATATTTATTCATTTAATCTATTTGCTTGTTGCAGAGCATCGAGCGAAGAACAAAACCTATAACTTTATCACGACTGGACAGTTGAGAAATAATCTTTTTTAATATGCATTTTTGGACATTTTAGGGCATTTCTTTGTTAATCGCCTGAATAACGACGAGGTTCTAAAAACAAGTAAAATTAATTTAGCTCACAACTCCTTAGTCGGTAAATAACTTAAAGCTACACAAATCACTGCAATACGATTACCATTGACCCATTTCCAACATAAATGAAAATTTTCACTAAGTATTTCCATGCTTCTAAACACAGT
This sequence comes from Eurytemora carolleeae, assembly GCF_000591075.1. Lineage (NCBI taxonomy): Eukaryota > Metazoa > Arthropoda > Copepoda > Calanoida > Temoridae > Eurytemora > Eurytemora carolleeae. The sequence continues at coordinate 46,045 of NW_019402102.1, forward strand.
TTATATCTTGGCGAGCAACCTGCGATTCAATAATCGGTTTCAAACCGCAATTCTGCATACAAATTATAACATTTGCGAATTAAAAAAGAAAAAGCTAATTAATCGTACCCTTCTCTAAAATGACTTAAAACTATTAATTACTGGAATAAAATTTGTGCAGCAGCAATCCGATTTTTATAGTTTTAAATGAATAATACAGGTCTATGTACATTGTACAGCACAGACTAAAAACAAGTTTCCTTACAATTCCAATTTAAGAATGTAAGATAATTTTTTGTAAGATAAGATTATATATTTTCAAGTCAATGCGAGGATGAAAAGATAAATAAAAAGTAAATGATTAAAGAACCCGAGGTTGCAAGCGGTGAATGATGATCCTGTATATAGGGAGATATATTTGAAAACTCAAATACCCCTGAATCTTTATTTACTTCTAATTGTGCTTCTATGGCAGAAAGTCGGTGTTTACATTTATGTGAAACCAGAATTTGACAGCCGAATATTAAAGTATGGTTCTGGTTGCGAACCCAACAAGTGACACATTACTTTTACTGTTCAAGAGATGAATAATTATTATTTATAATGATTGATTATTGATCCTTGTTACATTTAACGAATCAATGATCATGAAAGAGGCCTCACACTTCTTTAGTAGCCCAATGATGACAAAAGATTAATACTAAGTAGATCATAAATGATCAAATTTTAAACATACCAGGTCAATGATCATGATAAAACTCACAAGATGATAATTGATCATAAATAAGCATTATAAGATGACGAATGATCATGAATAAACATTACAAGATGAAAAATTATCATAAATAAACATTACAAGATGATCATTGACATAAATAACATTACAAGATGATCATTGATCATGAATAAACATTACAAGATGATTATTGATCATGAATAAACATTACATGATGAAAAATTATCATAAATAAACATTACAAGATGATCATTGATCGTGAATAAAATTGCAAGATGATGAATGATCATGGATGAGATGAGAAAGATCCCGATGCTACTATATAAGTGTGTAAAGAAGAATAGGTTTGGTTTCTTTCACTGTAGGAACAGAAGACGACAATTAACCGTCAGATTGGGGCGGGGTGAACCATCCTAATAATAAAATAACTAATTTGTTTCATATTTACAACTTATTATATAATCAAAGCATCCTCTTCTTAAAACTCTCAAATTGAGGCTGGCTGAAGACGATAAGCCATTTAGCAATTTTATAACCATTTTTTAGACATCTTTAAATATTTTTTTTTTTAATTCCTGCGTTTTATCTGTAATATACAAACTTCTCACGTGTCATTTTCCTCCTAACATTTCTTATTATACTTTTTTCCCCTTTCAATTTAAAAATTTCTTTTACGAGAGGGGCCCTGCTAAAACAGCATTAGGCTATTAAGTCCGCCTGCTACGGATCTGATTTCTGATTTACTTATAGTAATAATAATGCAATATAATTTTTTAAATCAGTGCATAAGATTCTTTAAATGGATCTCAAAAAATACATTTTTTGTTCGGAGCAAAAGCGTACTAATGAGTTTGTAAGGCTGTGGAGGATAAATCTATTTAGATTTCTAGGTGGAGGAACTTCACCCCCTCCCCATATCGCCTCCGATGCCATGGGGGGGGTTAGCTGTAAACGCACTGGGAACCATGGTAGTTTGTTAGTAAAAAAAAAACTCTCAGAAATGCATTAACAACATTTTTATTCTGATCTTATTGTCATTTAAGTGTTAGTCGAATTATTATTAATTCTTCGCATTTACTCGATTTTTTAAAAACAATAAATATAAATAAAAGAAGAAATAAATACCATTCTTCTCATGAATATGAACTAGAGATCGGAAGGAGGATTGGGCTCTTGCGAGACTATAGGTTCCCTGAACAAAAAAAAGTAAGAACAAGAACAGAACAAAAACAAGAAATAACAAATAGAACCAAGAACAAGAAAAAGAAAAAACAGAACCAGAGGCAAAGCCTACAATAACAAGAAAAGTAAAACCTAGAATCACAAGAATTGGAAGAACAGAAATAAGTAGAAAAACAAACAAAAAACAACAGGAAAGAATAAGTACAGGGCCTATAAGTACAAAATATCAAATAACAAGAGCATGTTATGAAGAAAACAAGATTAAGATTTATAAGAAGAAAAAACTAACCTTGGGAGCATCGAACTTTATCCTTGCTTTCCCTTTCACCAATGTCGCGGATATCTGAAGTATCACAGCTTCCACGGTATATGCTGAACTCCAACCCTGGTTTAGATAATTAGAAACTAAGAACTAAAAATTGTTCTCTTCCAAGTTCGGAAAATAATTACAAGAATTCTAAGTCAGAAACAACATTGAAATCATTACTCTTAAAAACAGAAAAACATATTTGTTTGGCCCTTTTCAATTGTTTTATATGAATATTTCATTAAAAAATAACTATTTCTTATTGCTGTTAAGTGAATCTAAAAAATACCTGGGGTGTCATCAGCTCCATACATAGGGCTCCGCCGTCCAGAACATAACCGCCGCTCAGAACCGGATGAACCATTCGGACAAACGGTGGATCAAATGGAAACGTGTCCTATATAAAACGTTTCTTAAAACCAAATCAATCAATCAGATAGATAAACGATGCCTACTTGATTTAATCCGTCAAGTTATAATCTTATAAAATAAAATGCAGGCATAATCAGAAAGACTCGAAATTAATTGAAAAGTTATTCAAGCAATTTTAAATATATATTTTTGGCAATTTTAAAGGCTCAAATAAAGGCAGATCAAATTTTGGAAATGGCATGACTATTTTTATTTTGTGATTATCGTTTATTAGATCATATTTATAAAATTAGATAGTAAAGTCGTCTGGTTAATTGTAAATTAATTCCGGGTCTTTCTGATTAGCACTGTATCAGCTAGACAAGATTCTGTTTTTATGTTTTCCTAAAATCTACAGCATTTACGGAGTCTCATTCATAAAGTTAGTTCCAACTGAACAAATTTAAAAGATGTTTGGGATTGTTGTAATCTCTAAACAATGAGCGAGAGAAAAAATAAATTATCCAACTAACGTTGTTAAAAAACAGCAAGAATTTTAGAGATTTGTACGGATCAAAGATGTCCATGACGGCCAGAATGACCAATAAGAAAACACAGGTTTATCATTAAGTTTTTAAATGTATGAATATGTTTTTCTCTCAAAATAATTAATAATCCTTTGATTAATTATTATTTCCTCAACTTAAATAATGAATCATCTGAGCAATCCCTTAACTAATAACAACAATACCTTAAACATGAAAGAAAGAAGAATATGATCCTTGCCCTCTCTTTCTCTAAGGAGAAGGAGGTCATTGGCAAGGGGGGAGTCAGGGTCAACCCGTTGGATTTTCACGTTCCATTCGTACAGGCTGTCATTCACTAACTCAACCTTTAAGAGAATTTATGTGAAGATTGAAATGAGGTGTTTATTAAAATATAACAATCAGTACTACTTTCATTTTTATCCAATTTTTCAATCAAGATTTTGTTTATATAGTTTTTGTATGTTTATTTCTTTAAAATAAACTTTTATTTGTAACGCTCAATTTGGTATCAAAATAGCATGGTTATCCTCTATATAATATTTTTTTTTCCACGGGCAACCCGGGCCCTTCAGCTTGTATTCATTAAAGTTGAAATTTGAAGCGCATATCTTTTTAAGGTTTAGTATTCTAAATTCGAGTTTAAAAATGTTTTGATCGGGGAAAGTATGTTTACAATATACTTGACAGCCTTGTGATCGATTACTGAGTAGACTGAAGAAATTATTTAACCTGATATGCTCCAGACTTGAAGTTAGGAGATTTGTAAATATCTCGTAGTTCTTTCATTAGTCTGTCCGTAGCTTGGACACTCCCAGATACTGTCCCCTTCATGTAATCACGCCTCTGGTTTGCTTTTAGTCGTTCCAGTACCTGCAATACGATATTATTTAGAATACTAGGGTACTAGGATACTAGAGGATACTAGGATATACTACGTGATACTTGGAAATTCTAGGGAATACTAGAGGTACCAAAATTCATGGGGATACAGATGAAAACAGAGGATACCAGTATTCTAGAGACTACTAGAATACAAGGTTACTAAGGGGTATTGGCAAACCAGGATTCTTGGAGATTAAACGCGGATGAGATCTGCAAGAAGCCCCATCTTATACAATACAGACCACCTAAAGATGCAAGGTTATAATGCAAGGAAAGGTAATTGCAGTTGCGTATACTCTGAGTACTATAGAAACCAGTTCTCTCTAGGCGGAATTCGTAAACAAGAATAGATGCATCAGTGTTCCGTTCAGTATCCGAGGTGGATAAAAGCATTTAATTTTAAAAATTTTGATAATTCACATAAGTTTCCTATGACCAGAATGTTTCATTGATTTTCAATGTGAAAGATGGATCCCATGTCAGGCTGTGACATTCGTCTTGCGTTTACATTACCGCCAACAGACAGTACACTGCAGTACAAAAAATGCGTACACCTCTGAAATAACTTTCCTTGCATTATAACCTTGTACAGATGTATCTAACACTTACTGGTCGGATATTACCTGAACCAGCCCAACCAACCTCCTAGCAACACTAGGGGAAGTGACGTGAAACCAGGTTACTAGGGGATAATAGGAAGCAAGGAAACCTGCTATTGAAATTTTATAGGAACCAAGAATACTAATTACCATTAATCATATAACCGACATTGCCCGACACCCCCCTCCTATTTATTTTAAGAAATCCCGACTGCCATTGGTTGCATATTGTATAAAAACCCCGATCATTACCTGTAAGTGCTCTGTGTTCAAATCCTCGTCCTGTCGGGCCTTCTTACTAATAGCCTCGATATCCTCCATCTCTAGGGGGATCTCATCCTCGTCCTCATCCTCCATCTCAACCTCACTCTCACTCTCCTCCTCAGCCTCTACTACCTGGAAAACAGGAGTGCATTTTCTTCAACAATTCTCACCATTTATGCTATAATTTTTTTCTTTCCAAAGGGAGTTTATCGCTGAATTGTAAATAGATCAATTTGTTTGTAAAATAAATGAATCTATAAAATAAAGCTTATCGCTCATTTATATGGGTATCCTGTGGGTACTAAAGGCTAAAAGATTTTTTTCTTCTTTTAAAAATATACCGGAAGCGGCCGACCTTTTGTTCCTTTAGTTTGTTAATAAAAAAAGTTACAAAGAGAAATCACGCTAGTTCCGTTTTATTCTCGCTGATTTTTTTTATTAAATAGATTTGTTTTGGGAAAGTAGTTTAAAGATTGGCCACATCTGATGGGGAGAAACTACAGTAGAAGGGGAATCATCAAAATAAATACTCGTTTTCATGCTGTCCGAGAATAATTAAAAAAGAGGAAGTAAACAAATAAATTTATCCCCCAGCCATATTCATGTAGAAGGTAAAAATATTCTCCTGGGGATAGATTTCTCAAGAATATAAAAACAAAAATATAAAATCACCTTCATTGGTTGTATATTAACCATTAGGGTATCAACCTCAGGGGGCAGGGGAGCTGAGAATAGATTACATAGCTCACGAACCAACATCTTAACCTATACCAACCAATTAATCAATTATTCAAATGATCTTATTGTTTGTCCCCGACAGTGACACCCAAACTATCATTCATAAGTTTAAACAATGAAAAAATATATATATTTTGTACGATTCAATATGGTTTGATAAGGGTTGGATAAATTATTTATGTTTTTTGATATTGTGATTGTGTTGTATGTTTTGGCTAGATTTGGTTAAGAATTTAACTAAGACGAACTAATCTGAAAGTTAAACCTACTATCGCTTACAAAATGTATAATTTTTAATAAAATATTCAAAAATTGTCGTATTTTAACTTGAAGCGTTTTTTAAACGTATGTTGAACAGGTGAATATTGTTCAATTTTGATTTTGCCAATTCATTTATGTACTTTAATTCTTCTAACACATCCTAATGTACAATGTACAATGTATATATTGTAGTCTGATAATGACAAAAATATTTTAAAACATTTCTTTTGAGCCTCAGACCAAGTAATAACATCTAGACTTAAATATAGATTAAAGCTTTAAGTATATTTTTATTTAACCTGATATAGTAGATGGTTGTCTAGTCCGGAAGTGGAGGCTAAAATAGAAACTGCCTCCGATACTTTAGCGTCCTCCGATTCAGAAAACCAGACTGGAGGCGACTGAGGGTATGTTTCCTGAAAAAAAAAATTGATAAAACCTCTGTCTGAAGTTTTTTAATATATAGGACTGGGAAAATATGGACCCGGATCCAGGTCATTAACACTTATTAAAGATTTACTGATTTTTCCAACAGAGGAATTTTTGATTTATTTTTCTTTCTTTTTTCAAACTTATTTGATGAACCATTCAGAGAAATGAACATTTTTCACAATCTCTTTTTATCGTAACAGTTCAGATTTGAGCTTTGAGAGCAGAAGAGTTTTTTAGCAGTTTTTGGTCGATATTTTGCTCTTGGATCCGGATCCGTGGATATTTTTGCGGATCCGGATCCAGGAAGCTAAAATATTGCGGATCCAACGGATCTGATTCCGGATTCTAAGCATTGTACATGCTGTGTCGAGATAATTGCACAGTGCGAAACAAAATATTTCTGAAGGAAAGTTTCGCCTACTTTGCAATTAAAAAATGTCTGTTACCAAACTCTCTAAGCGTCGAGTAATGGGGGAATGAGTTTAGTTTTTTAAAATATCATTAAACTAAAATCAAGTTAAAGGATTCCAAGCGATAACTTAGCAAGAAAAATAAGCGTTACCGTGATATTTGCATGAATAATATGCTTCCGACCAGTGGTATCCACAAACTTACAAGTTAACTCATCAACACTAGCTGACACTATCTGTAACCTGCAACAAGAGTTTTATATTTATACAATTAGGCTAGCCTAGACAATGCTGTGTTAGCCTAACCAATATTAAACTAACCTATACAATATATTAGGCTAACCTAGACAATACTATGCTAGCCTAACCAATATCAAACTAACCTATACAATATAGTAGGCTAACCTAGACAATACTATGCTAGCCTAACCAATATTAAACTAACCTATTTCCAAAAATCGTTCTCTAGGAATATACCTATAAAAACTAACCTAAATAATATTAAACTAACCTAGAATATAAAAACTAACCTAAACAATGTAAAAACTAACCTAAACAATATGAAAACTAACCTTAACAATATTTAACTAACCTAAAATGTAAAAACTAACCTAAAACAATATTTAACTAACCTAAAATATAAAAAATAACCTAAACAATATTTAACTAACCTAAAACATAAAAACTAACCTAAACAATATTTAACTAACCTAAAATATAAAAACTAACCTAAACAATATAAAAACTAACCTAAACAATATATATAACTAACCTAAAATTTAAAAACTAACCTAAACAATATTTAACTAACCTAAAATATAAAAACTAACCTGAACAATATTTAACTAACCTAAAATATAAAAACTAACCTAAACAATATTTAACTAACCTAAAATATAAAAACTAACCTAAACAATATTTAACTAACCCTTAACAATATAAAAACTAACCTAAACAATATTTAACTAACATAAAATGTAAAAACTAACCTAAACAATATTTACCTAACTTAAAATATAAAAACTAACTAACCTAAAATATAAAAACTAACCTAAACAATATTAAACTAACCTAAAATATAAAAACTAACCTGAACAATATTAAACTAACCTAAAATATAAAAACTAACCTAAACAATATAAAAACTAACCTAAACAATATTTAACTAACCTAAAATATAAGAACTAACCAAAACAATATTAATCTAACCTAAAATATAAAAACTATCCTAAACAATATAAAACTAACCTAAAATATAAAAACTAACCTAAACAATATAAAAACTAACCTAAAAACGATATAAAAACTAACCTCAACAATATTAAACTAACGGTTCTAACCTAAAATATAAAAACTAACCTAACATGAGTTTTGTGAAATGCAGCTTCTACAGCTTTTATCTCCTGCTTCAAAACATTAAGGCAGGCCATACTGGCCGCTTTAATAATCTGAAATAATCATCATAGAAGTGGCCTTTTTCTAATATTGGCAATATTCTATTTTTAATTCGTGATTTTTGATCCATGGGGAAATTAAATATTTGTTGTACTAAATTTGATCATTAGAGAAAACTCGAACCTTACAAGAGGTTTGGTTTGGTTCAGTGCCGCGTTCTTCAACTAAATATTTCTTCTGCAGCGTATTAACACAATTTCAAGGTTTTTTTTGCCTTTTTTACTAATTATTCGTGAAATAAAAGTCTTCTTCTCTTTCATGTCACAAGGTTTATTAATTTAAACAACGAAATCACTTTTTTGTGTTGTATTTGTAGGATAGCACATTGGAACGCAGAATTCGGCAGCAGACATTTTAGTTCTGAGAGATTCTAATCAATGAATCAAATTGCAGCTGTTTGCAGAACAAAATTATATTTATTTTACAAAAAAAACTATATTTATTATTTTCATTCATCCGTACATATACAGAGCGTCTCATATCATAAAAGATTATCTCCAATCTTTAACGCCTAAAATACGCACATAATTCTCGAAAAATTTAGCATTTTCTGCAAAAAATGTTCTAATTTGTCCTCTTCAAATCCTCCAAATCGCGGGTAATTTAGACCCATTGACGCGGTCTAATTTTATGTTGGACATTTTGTGGGTTAATGTTAGGCTCGTTGGACTAATTTCTGTTTTTCTACTATCAAAGCGCGCGGGTAATTCCCTGGAGAACGAAAATCGTTCTTTATGACAGACCCTTAAAGCTCGACATTGTCATAGTTTGTACTCCAGATCGTAAGTTTGGTCAACTGTCTCTAAATTAAATATATATATATAACAAACATATTATTATATTTTACTCAGTCACTTAAGTAGAAAAGATTATGTCCGAGCAATATAATGTCTCAGACGTCATCAGTCAAGAAATTATCTTATCCTGTTAGATGCGCACGTACATACGTACGATTTCTGAAGGATCAAGATCGTCGAGCCAAGTGGAATCTATATCAAGGAAATCGCAGGCCTGTCAATTTTGTACATGATTTTAGCAAAATTATTTTATGTTTTATTATTTTAGGGTTAGGTTAAGTTTAGAAAATTTATGGGCCGAGCGGTGTGGCTAGGACAGGCTAGGAGAGAGGGGGAGGGTCCAAAAATCGTTCTCTAGGAAATTACCGATAAGGGTTAATTGTAAATAGGATGCCCCCCCCCCCCACTCTCTTATCGGCAAGAGTTGTAGCCTTTAATTATCATGATACGAAAATAGTTGATATTTATGGCTGTAAAGTGCATTAATTTGTATAATTTGGCCTCAAAGACGTTTTTGCGCAAAGCGCTTAGATTAGGACGGGATAGAGCAAGCCAAGTGGCAAAATTTTTATAAGAATTGTGTCCTAGAATTATTTGAATAATGTTGCTTTAAAAATAATTCTAATTTCAGATTTGTTACTTTATTTTAATGTCCGTTCGTGCACATCAGATTCACGCTTGGTGGAGACTAAATCAGAGACTAAACCTTGTAGCAAATATATTTGCGTCAGGTAATTAATCTTTTTAGTTGTATTCTCCCACACACCCATCCACCCTTTCCTTCTTGATCGGTTGGACCCCCTCCCCCTCGCACACCTTTCCACTCTCTTAAGTAAATTTCAATGAAATTCTAATAACACGAAGGACTGGGGTTATATTATCATAAAGTCGTCACAAATTCCCATGTTTATTGGGACACACTACCTGATAATTTGGTCAGTTATCTTGTTTGCCAGTATTAATTGAACGATCACAATTTAAATTGTTAAATTCTTGTCTTTCTTCAATCTTAAAATTCATGGCCCAATTTGATTGTCAAATTAAAACTTTGACAACAATTTATTTTATTGGACGAGGAATGATTTGATTCTGGTAAAGAGGGGCGGTATGTGGAAGGGGGACCGGAGGGGGGGGCTGGTTTCCCTAATCTCTCTGATGCGTCATTACTACTGCGTAGTTCATTTTACAAACTATAATACGCCGTCTGTGTTACATTCAGATATTTCCTCACCAATATTAACTTGAATTTTATCCTAATTTTAGAACTAGTTTTAATATGTTTGTCAGAGGAGTTAGAGGTTGAATTCAAGAAAAATCAAATAAGTGAATGTTGAAGATTTTTTCTATTAATAGGGTTTTATAGCACAACAGTGACGGATGATAAAACGGCAAGGGCTCAACTAGAAGGTAGAAGAATACATCTGGGGTGTTTTAGGGTTTTATTTACTGAATTGTGAAAAATAATTTTTTTAGGGGGGGGGGGAAATAAGTTAAACATTTAAGCATTAAAAAGTTATAAAAAAGTATGAAAAAACTTGCCTTTTAATGTTTATTTTTTTCCCCCCAGACCCTAAAAAAAACGGGTGTAATTCTTAAAAATATACACCCCTGTTTTTAAAGGAATGGGTTGGCACTTTTATGATTGAAATGTTCAAATCATTTTTCTGTTAGTGAAATGAAAAGAAATTGAGATTTTTTCTTGCAAAATCATTCAGCACTTAATGTCCCTTTGAAAATTAATTCACTAATTCATAATTACAAGCAAAATTATTATTTCCGTCTTGAAATGCTAGACTGAAAACGTTGAAACTTAAAAGTCGTTTTTCCCAAGTCAAACAATTTTTTAAATATCAAAAAAACAACAACTGGACAGTATTCAGGGGTTCGAGGCGTATAACCTTAGACACCCATGAAAGCATGTTTTGATGTAATTGAAAAATCCGAACGATCTATGTGAGTGTGCAGTCCATTGAAAAAATATTTTTAACATTTCAGAACATATTTTTTAAAGTATATTTAATTGAACAATTTTTGCTGTTTGTTGATATTATGAAAAACTTTTTTCATGGTTGTCCCAGGATTATTTACAGGAGAGATTTTAAATTATAAATATCCGGTGATCTATTGTTATAAAATCTACTTGGTTCAACCGTTTGGAGGTATACTGGAACCAAACCAGCCAACATACCAACATTTATTTTATTTTGTTAAAATCCTTTTTTCCCTTTTCCTAATTTAGTTAAAAATGTTTCATGTTTTAATGCTGAATTGGAGAAAATAGTTGAATATTATTGAAAAATATTGTTTAAAGGGACTGATTGCGTAATTGCAAGGTACCCTCCATGTCGAAGTTCGCAATGCCCAAGTCACAACGGTACCCTTGAAACCTGTATCTGATCAATAATGTGGAAGATATTGTCGTTTTTCTAGGTTTACATCTATATATAAATTTGGCTTGTCTGTCTGTCTGTTTGTTTGTTTGTTTGTATCCAATAAACGTCAAAACGGCTGAACCGATCGGGCCCAAATTTTTTGTGGGACATCTAGGGACCCCAGGGAAGGTTTATGAAAAATCAAAATTTCAAATATTTGTCTCTATCAAAATTCGATAGTCATTAAATTTTTAAAAATTTTGAAAATCCGCGAAATTTTTTGTAAAAATCCGCGAATTATTTTTGTTTTGTTTTACGATGTACACAAAGAGAACATGTTCACAACTAATTTAGAAGATGGGCGCGACGCGCCATCTAAGGCTAGAAAGAAGGGCGCGAAGCGCCTTGAATTTCTAGTGTTTTAAATTCTGATAATTCTTATATACTTAATTTCCTGAAAGAATAATGCGTTGTGAATCGGGCATCATTACCATCTTAACATGAAGGCTCACTTGCAGGGGCGGATAAAGGAGGTGGCGGCAGGGCCTTCGCAACCCTCTGAAGAATTCAGGGGGGGACGTAGCCCCCCCTTAGATTTCAGAATAGCTCCTTAATAGCACTTAAGGGCAAGAAAACCTAGTGCAAAACAGGAAAATATATATCTTAAAAAAATTTTGTTCCTTAATCTGGATGTTTTTGTTCCGAAATAAATCTAGCACCCCCCTCACTTAAATCCTGTATCCGCCCCTGTTTACTTGAAGTTATACTTACAGTCCCTTGAAGGGGAAAATAATGTAATTTACTTGTGTATATTATATAGGTAGTAAAGCAAAGAATACAGGAGTACCTGAGGTACCAACGACATGTTGTATGTCTGGGTGTGCTAACTGCGTCTGGTTGAATTACGCTGAAGATTTAGCAAGGTAAAGATTAAAACAATGTTCAAAATGATACAGGGAATAAGATTGACCCTTAGATTTGAAAAACATTATTTAGATATTTTGAGAACAGAGCTGAAAAGTTAAATATGGAAACCCTTTTATCTGAAGTTGAAGAAAAAATTCAGGCAGGGAATTTTTAAATAAAGTACTTATCCTTCGGAGATTTTCAAACTGTCAACATTTACCAAAAAAACACATTAAAATTTAACGATTCTTAAACAATTATTCCCTGCTCTTTTAGGATCCGATGATTAAATCGTTTATTAAAATGGAGATTCGGTTTAAATACAAGTAAACGTCAAGTTTGAAGTTAATCTCTCAGAGTGTAACTTCCATCAGAAGAAAGGACGCCAAATTCCAGTTAATGATCTCAGTTTTTCAACTAACTAAATTCAAAATTGTTTTCCAGTTCAAGTAAATCCTTCATCTTTAATCCAAAATTTATCTCGGAACCGGTGAACAAAAACCAGATTTATCTCCAAACTTTTCAGTCGGCCACAGTGAAATTAATCTCAGGCCTTAAATCTCACAGATTTATCTCCGGTTGGTATATAGTGAAGCTAATCTCAGGCCTTAAATCTCACAGATTTATCTCCGGTTGGTAAATAGTGAAGTTAATCTCAGGCCTTTAATCTCACATATAATTTATTATTGCAAACTTTATCTCTCATATTTAGCTACAAAATACTCAACAATGAAAAAAATTAGTCTCCCAAATTCATCTCCTAATATCTGAGAGGACTAGTCACTAGTTAATCTCTCAATTTATCGCAGATCTATGCCTAGTCTATGCAGAGTGAAGTTAATCTCAGATCTCTTATCCCCAAAATGTACCTTAAAACTTCTCTACCGGGAAGTAAATCTTCCAGATAAGTCTCCAAACAGCAGTTAATCTTCGAACTAAAATGTTTGTCTTCCAAGTTGAAGATACCTATGTTGTGTTGAAGAGTAGACTTGAAGGGGAGAAGGATCATGACTGTTCTATCCTTTGTTCTAACTCATATAACCAGTTTTCACGGATACAAACCGCCCAGGCTCTTCAAACCTTCTTCAACATAGACAAGGATATTATTCATCTCACCTTAAATCATGTTAATTGACTCATATTTTTCCTTTAAAAATACATATTTTTTTGTAATAATACATCCTTCAGTTTTATGAAGCCAACTGTTGAAAAGTTGAAAATTTCCCCCCAAGTTACCAAATTTTCGCGCATTTTTTTGATGGATGAATCTCAGATAGAGCATGCGGGTGTACCTGAATCCGAATATATATCCTTCCATGAATTCTTGGCCTTTATATTCCAGAACGTGTGTAGTCTTCCCTCCACACCGAGGACAGAGGCTTTCCTGGACTCTCTAATCAACCTCTCGGCCTCAATCCTGAACAGGAGGAGAAACTTCAACTCCCTGGAGGTTCTCAAACCTCAGGCGGAATCTCTTTATCATCTTAAGAGTTATAAAAGGCTTCTTGATAATATTGTGAACCTTGACCCAACCACTAGAACCTGTACTCAATGCAGAAAAGTGTTAGAGTCTCTGGTTGAGTTGAGAACACACATGATAATATTCCACCTTGGGTCCGACAACTGGAAGCTGCTGCAGCCGGGGGTTGCAAAAGAATTGCGCTGTGCTCCTTGCTCACAACAATTTTACTCTGTCTTTGAATATTTACTTCATTTAAACTTCTGTATAGGGAAGGTTGGGCATCACATATGTTTTTGACACACTTGAGGTTTGATTTTTAAGGTCTTTTCATGCTGGAGGGGGTGTTTTATTAGCGGGGGAAGGCAGTCGGCCATAAGCCACAATATTTTCCCCTTCCATGCCATAAATTACTCTTTTTTGTCTTCCGGCGGCCATTAGCCACAACCGTAGTCTTCCATTCCATCATTTGAGTCTTCCGGCCAAAAATACTTTTTTAAATGGTATATTTAGGGATTTTAAAGTGTGATTTTCAAAAATCCAGCAATGTTACACAAAAAAATCACAACTTTAACAATTTTTTCAATTCAACTTAAGATTAATATATCGGTTGTTAATTTGTTAAACAACTGCTTTACAAAGAAATTTTTGGCAAATTTGACTGAGTATTACATCTTGAAATATTACAAAGTCTAACGCTTATTCAATTAATAACTCGCTTTATAAAAATAAAAATAAAAAATGGATCCGGATCCGGAACCAGTTTATTTCTCAAAAGTTTACTGAATTTTTTTTAACAAAGCAGAATTTTCAAATTATTTCGCTTATTTATATGCTTAAACTTGATGAACCATTTAATCCGGATCCAGGAAGTCAAACCAACGGATCCGGATCCTAAGCACTGAAAAATTCCCTACAGTCGTCTCTGAAGTCTCATCTTTTGTGGGTAACCCTGTACTCTTATAGCATTTATCTAGAAATCTAGATGCCTAACCTCTTTTTAGGCTCCCGGGACCTAGAGAAAACTGCTTATATTCGGAGGATGAGAGAAATGAAAACTTTAAACATCTCGAACTCCAACTTCTGCCACCTATGTATGATTACCCTGCCCTGTCGGGAGAACTTCCTCAAGCATCTGCAGGTTCATGATGATGGGTTTGATCAGGATCCGCACAACCTTATCTGCCGTAACCCTAAGTGTGAGAAGGCAGCGGTTTATATCTCTAGTAGGAAGGTATCCATGACAAACTCAATTCTTACAACGTACTCCTGAAGTTACATTCTTAAGTTCTTTTACAAGTGCCACGGATCCGGATCCATTGGAACTGTAATATTTTACCTCCCTGGATCCGGATCCATTGGAACTATAATATTTTACCTCTCTGGATCCGGATCTGCAAAAATGTTTGGATCGTGGTGGACAATTTTCAACCAAAACATTGAATTTTTTGTGTGTGTTTATGAGTTGGTCATGATGCCTTGGTGTATAGGGAGGCTAGACTGTATATTCTAGTGAAATCCATCAACAACTACAGCGTGTATACGTGTGGGGCGTGTGGTATAGATAAGCTCAAGGGTTCAGCTTACACTCATCACCTCAAAACCCAACATATTGGATTAGATGTTTGGAACAGACTAGACTCAGGGTAATATAGTGGTATATTTTTTAAATTTTCCTTCCCCCTGGTCCCCTCTTGGTAAACATTGATGAGAGGTTTTGCATATTTACTTCTTTTCTTTTGGACTTGATTAATTAGCTCAGGAGATGGACCCCCCTCCACACACACTTCAAATTATAAGAACATTTTTCGTTTAAAAATAGTTTTGATTCTTCAGAAAATGTCGGAATAAAACCGTTTGTTTTACGAAATAGAAAATACACTAAATCTTTTTTTAATTTGGATACTAAGAGCAAAAAATTGTGAATCTTCTTTTTAGGAAACAAACCTATTTATTTGATTTTTTTCTGTTCGAATAAGGAAGAATTCAGACATATTATTTTATTTTTAGTTTTTAATTTTCTTATTCATTCCTACTAGCTTACTTTACCCAATCCAGATAAAATATGGGCAACGCTAAAAATAAAGCTATAATAGTTGAAATGTTTTTGTATTCATAGTTAAAACTATATTTTCTTATTTCATGGTGTACCTTCTTTAAACATTTTTATATAAGAAGAGTGTATTATAACTAGCTTGGGAACCCAGGGCTGCCCAGGATACTAAAAGTTACTCTCGCCGTTTACCCGCACTTCAACGATTTTAACGGGAAAGTAGACCCACTCAATTTAGAATATCTAAGCATTTCCGTTAATCTCCCAAGTTCCCAAATTAAATTTTGAGCCAAATCGGTATAGGGGTTCTTGGGTTATGATCGGACAAATAAACAGACAGACAAACAAAGATTGCAACTTTATACATATAAATATACAGATACATGATGCTTATAGCTATTTACATTTATTTAATGGCTTAAACACTATTTAAAACATCACAGAAACTTAGGAAGATTGATATAATTGTAATTTATAATCGTTTAATGTACATCGTACATACATAAAGATTCTGCAGTGAATTATCAAGGACTAATTGGATTTCTTTGTTCCCGTGAGTTCTTCACTGATCTCCCAAAGACGCTTTGCGTCTTCTTTAATTAGAGCCCGGGGCGCTGGAAGTTTCTCTCTGAAAAATCAATTAGAATATCATGAAAAAAAACTTTTATTGCAAAATAACACTTTCCCAGTTGGGGGTTCCCGTGGGATTTTCAAACCTTGCTCATAATCCCGAGTGCTTGATCCACTGCATGTGGACTTCCAATTTGAGGTTAAATGTTTAATCTCTTCAGTTCAGATATTCTTCCCCTGATCAAAGCTCCCTTTAACCCTTTGATCGTTTTCCCTTCAACCCCTGACTGAATATGATTACCATGCAGGATATCGAAAAAAGATTAAATTAATCTAGAGAGTAACAAAAGATCCCAGCTCTGTTTATATTTATTTAAGTTTGATTAAAACCTGCAATCACTGTAGTATCTTCCAGTTTGATTCTCTAGTGAATCATCCAAGCAACAAAATAGACTTGTCTGTGCACCAGACTCTACAGTCTAGAAATAGCAAACATTTAATAAATAATGGACGATGTGTTTTATATATTGTAGGAGGATGTGTTTTTGTATTATTAGGATGTGTTTTGTATATTGTAGGAGGATGTGTTTTTGTATTATTAGGAAGTGTTTTGTATATTGTAGGAGGATGTTTTTTTGTATATAATAGGATTTGTTTTGTATATTGTAGGAGGATGTGTTTTTGTATTATTAGGATGTGTTTTGTATATTGTAGGAGGATGTGTTTTTGTATTATTAGGAAGTGTTTTGTATATTGTAGGAGGATGTTTTTTTGTATATAATAGGATTTGTTTTGTATATTGTAGGAGGATGTGTTTTTGTATTATTAGGAAGTGTTTTGTATATTGTAGGAGGATGTGTTTTGTATATTTTAGGAGTATGTGTTTTTGTATATATTAGGATCATGTGTTTTGTATATTGTAGAACGATGTGTTTTGTATATTGTAGTACGATCGTGTTTTTATATTGTAGTACGATGTGTTTCGTATATTTTAGGACGATGTGTTTTGTATATTGTAGGAGGATGTGTTTTTATATCTTACGACGATGTGTTTTGTATATTATAGTATTAAAGGAGAGGGAAGGGTAAAATTTTACTAAGAATCAAGAAAATTTCGTCCATTTTTAATTTTTTAAACAAAAAATCGAAACTAATTTGAAGATTCCTTGAAATTATGAATGAACTTACTAGAACTTAGAACAGTTTATACAATGTTTTTCAAAGTAACATCAGATAGAACTTGCATATTTATTATTTATACTCTTAAATTTGTTGCAAACATCATTTTACCTTTATGAATGGCATGACAGCCCACTTAACAAATACACCAACTAAAGCTCCATAACTGTCCCCCATGTGCCGGCCTAGATCTGTTGCAATCACTCCAGGATGCAGTGAATAGACGTTAATTCCATTCTTAGCTTCTCTCTCGGCTAATTCAGATGAAAACAAAACATTGGCGAGTTTAGATTGGGAATAAGCTTTAAAGGGTTCATACTTGATCTTGTGGAAGTTGATATCATCAAAGAACATTTGTCCACGCTCATGCGCAGTAGAACTGACATTGACAATCCTAGTTCCTGGACCTCCTTTATGCAGGAGAGGAAGGAGAAGGTCTGTCAGAAGGAAATGTCCGAAATGATTCGTCCCAATCTGCATCTCCAACCCGTCCTCGGTCCTGCTCAAGGGACAGGCCATTATTCCTGCATTGTTGAGAAGGATATCAATCTTGTCTAGGTTCCTGTTCAGTTTCTCCGCACACTCTCTGATACTCTTAAAACTGCTAAGATCCATCCGTTCTACTAATATCTCTCCTTCCGTTTCTCGAATATCATTAGCAGCTGTCTCTCCTCGTTCTAAACTCCTGCACAACATTATCACCTTTGCGCCCCTTCTGCTCAACTCTTGGGCGCACACCTTACCTATACCAGTGTTAGCTCCTGTTACCACGACAACCTTCCCATCTAATCGTTTCTTAGAGAGACATTTTGGTCCTTGCATCCAAACTTTTATGCAGTTTAATGATAAAATCGCTGCAATGCTGCCACCAGCAATTGTTGGTAAAATTGACATAGTAGTTTTTCTTGAATATTTTTTACTTTTATATATTCTGCTACTTCGCTGATTGTGTGGTTAATGTCACTTTGCACTTGTAATCCTTGTAATATATAACCGAGTTCTCTGATTCCGAAGCCTTACAATGTTCACAGTGTTGGGTTGCTGAACATCTATTGTATCCGGGTTAAATCTATATAATACAGCGCAGACTGACTGAATTGAACTGTAGTAGAGAAAGAGAGTAGAGACTAGGAGTAGGACTGAATTCTGTGTACTGGCCTGAACTGGCCGAGCGGGGTTGTTGGTTGGCTTTCCTCAGGAGATCAAAGAATACGTATGGCAGATTTTCTTTCTTTTTTGCCTGCATATGCATTCACTCGTATTCCATCAGGCGCGTATGCGGGATTTTAGCCTGGGGGGGGGGGGCAAAATTAATTTTTTTTTGTCCTCCTCCCCCGGAATACTTTTGTTCAAAACTTCAATTAACTCCATTAAAATACATTAAATACACTAAATTTTGTGGTTTACTAACATTATAGATCCTAAAAATAATTTATTTGCTCGAAAAACTATAACTTAAACTTTTTATCTTTAAAGTTATCACTTAACTGCATCAGAGCTAGCCAGTGGCGCAACTAGTAGTGTTGTGAGGGGGGGGAGGGGGCGAAACTTTATTTCCACGGGTTCGGGGTGGATTTTTTTTTGTAAATGAAAGCGGTGTTTTAAGGGTTTGAAGTCGAAAAAACCAGACATTTGCAAATGTTGCAGGTCTGGCTCTGTGTTTAATATATACCATTTCTTCTTATAACCCATGGCTTGTTTTTATGTTAAGAAAGATAACTGTGCTGTTAAATGATCAACATAAGTCATCTCGATAAATGTGTGCGCGAAGCGCAACCAAATTATGTCCTAGTGTCGTTTTATGTATTTCTTAGTGTCTATACATAAGATTTTTGTAATTCATTACTAGTCGACGTTTGCTCATAATTCATATATAATCTTTCTGTAGTCCCTCTGCCCTTGTTTGACAATAAAGCCTTCCTAAACAGAGGCGCAACTAGAAGGGGGGCGGCTGGGCGCGCGCCCTCCCCTAGCACCTGAGAGAGGGGGCCCCCCCCCCTGCAGAATGAAAAGAAAGAAAGAATGGCGAAAATCAGTATCACAGGAATAAGAAAACCAATAGAGTTATTGTAGAAATTTTATTATACTATAGTTAGTTTTAAAAAGAATATTTTATCTTTCTCAATTCTCAAGGCTAAAGGCTATCGTAAACATTTAATGTAAAAAAAAGTTCTGAACTGTATTTTATTTGTGTTGAGTTTATAGAGTACTCGTAGATATCAAACTTTGAATTCTTATGGTAAAATATTCCAAGTTTGAAATATCAAATGTTTACACCAATCGGTGCAAAGATTTAGGGATTAGAATATTTGAGTTTGTGGCAAAAACTCAGTTCCAAATCTAGAGAAAATTCTGAACCTGGCAAATTTCTAACTGATTATCATATTCGATAACTAACAAGATTTATCTTCTTTCACAGAATTTCTGTAAAATCGAATATGAATTTAGATTATGAATGTTGGTTAGATTAATTCAATAACTTCAAGAGAAAAGGTAACATTATCTGTCCTTTTTCAATGTAGATGATTGAAATTATTATTTACCTATGTATTTTTATGTTTTTTTTTTCCAGAAACTATAAATGATTATTTCTTGCAATTTAATCTGTAATTAAACCAGGTACTTAAAAAATACTCTTTTGCGATTCGCACACATATTCAATGAATTGACTCATATCATTCATTTTACAGCTGTTGGAAGTATAAATTTTGTAAAAACACAAGAACAAAAAATCGATTTGAATTGAACACAGCCAAATCTTCCAACTTAAAATTTCCTTTTTTTCGACTTCAAACCCTTAAAAAAGCACTTATGTTTTTGAAAAATTTTCGAAAAAGGGGGGAAACCCCCCCAAACCCGAACAAAATAATATA
This sequence comes from Eurytemora carolleeae, assembly GCF_000591075.1. NCBI lineage: Eukaryota > Metazoa > Arthropoda > Copepoda > Calanoida > Temoridae > Eurytemora > Eurytemora carolleeae. The sequence continues at coordinate 66,398 of NW_019402102.1, forward strand.
TTGCCCCCCCCCCCTAGCAAAAGTCCTAGTTGCGCCTCGGTTCCTAAAGCCTGGAAAAGTCCTTATAGTCGACAAAATCTTATTTCTTTAAATTGATCTATATTTAAATGCAGTTTTCTTTGGTCGTAAGTTGTTTTGTAACCTTAAATGTATGAATTGTAATCCTCATAAGAAGAGAACATATATATATATATATTTTGGAGGGAAAATTAAATATTCCTGAATTTCTTTAAGTTGAAACAGAGACAATAGTTAGCAGGGGCGTAAATAAGGATTCTGTAGGGGGGGGGGAAATNCCCACCCCCTAGAAAAATATCATGATGTATATCAAATTATTGGTCTTGGTTGGGTTTGATTTGCATTTTCCACTCATTTTTGGCATTTACAAACTCCATCAAATAAAGGCAATTCATTTACTACTTTTCAGTTTTCACCTTGTTTTATATCCTTCATTATAGTCATTCATTTTAAATTAACTACAAAGATCTTTAAAAAAACTGAAGTATAACATAAAAAATAATTTACTCTAAGAAGAAAAAATGTACCTTTTTTAAATCTTTAGAAAAGCTACTCAGCAAAACTTTGAAACTTTGTTAATTTCACTATACTAAAAGAGAAATGTTTTACTTTTTAAAATTTGATTCTTAATAATCTTGATCTTTTAACACTTTATTTTTTTTGTAAAACTCCGGAAGAGCTTTCTACTTAATTGGACATATGTGATACTTAATTTGACATATAGTGCAAGTACGCTACTCTGCATTAAAAAACTCGATTTTGGGTAAAATTTATCCATGTTACTTTGTTAAAGTTGATCGAGTAAGATTATCTGCGCGAAGCGCCAAAAAGAAAATTCCTTTGAATGGTAATCATGAACATGGAGAATGGAGATCAAATTACTAAACGGGGATGTTTGTGTCCCCAAGGGGGGGGGGGGGTAATGACCCCTAATATTCTAGGGGGGTAATCACCCCAAGGATTCTAGGGGGGGTAAGTAACCCCAATAACCCCCCTTATTTACGCCACTGGTTGCAGACTGTAGTACGCTTAGACCTTTTTAGATAAAAGCACCACTTGGGATTTAGGGATTCTTCAGAATTCAATTAGACATTAGGAACTCTTTTTAACCCTTTTTTAAATATAATATTTAGCATCTTTTTATATTTAGAGTTGTAATCTCTGTTTATTTGTTTGTATGTCCGATTATAACTCTTAAACTCCTTGACCGATTTGCCTCTAATATTGATTGGGGGACTCGGGAGAACCACAAGAATGTCCGAGTGACAACTTACTACAGGACCATTGAAATCTTAATCTGATAAATAACGTCTGTTTACTGGTTTGAAAGTGCCATATATTTCTTCTTTGGTCTGATCAAGATTCCACAAATGAAAATTAGCAGTTTTCAAAATCAAAAACATGGTTATGTAATTTAAGTTATTGTGGGTACCATTGTAAAATGGACATAGCATTCGATCAATGGAAGACCACTTGAAATCAGGTTTACAGCCCCTTTATGCTTAAGGTGTAGTAGAAACTAGAATATTTAAATTGTTTAACAAGATCTGATTGTATTTAGGATATCAACATTGTTGTTGTTGAGGGAGGCCCTAAACAACAGAAAAAGTATAAACAACTCATGCTGAATAGAATAAAGTAAGTTACTCAAAAACTTGAAATTATCATTTCGATAATAAGTCCGTATTTTTCTTTTAAGAAACTATTATTTAACTTTTTCTTAATAGTGTCAGTTTAAACAAATCCTTTCCCTGAGAACATTTTTCCTTCTGGTGAAATTAACAAACGACAAACTATCGAAATCGTAACTGAAGTTTATTGCAAATAAAAGAAATCTTCTTTTTCTAGTTATAAAATTGAAGCCCTTTTTTGTTGCGTTTCGTTTTCCAACATCGCACGTTTATTCTTATTCACATTTTTTCCAGCTTTTCACCTGAATATTTTTTGTTCCAATTCACCAAAGGCTTTTAACAAGTCCAATCATGAATTTGATTTCATTTTATTAATTTTAATAAAATTCTCGCTAAAGCACTATAGTGACCTTTCGGGGATACAGAAAAAAACTTTTTGAAAGCCTGCAATTGGAATACATTTGTTTCTTAAACCATTTTAGACCTACGGGTTAAATTTATTCCGTTTTTATATCCCGTGTTGGTCATAACCTGCAGGGATAAATTTCATTGAGGGATTATGTCTTTATCCCGCATATTTCCAGAACAATCGTTCAAGATTAACAATACTCCACACAAAAGTTCCGATATCAGGTTTATTAGAACAAGAAAATAGCAATATAATATAAATTATGATTTGTCTGCACTGTCAGAAATACACAATTAATTGTATAGATAATCAATTTTTTCTAATTTTAGAACTTAATTATCATAACAATATTGCTGTATCGGTGTCATATTAATGCGTAAAAATAGTTTGTATATTTTCATTAGAATATCATGACGTTTAAAACTAAGATTTGTATGTTCAATGTGTATTGTGTATTTTACAAATTCATTTAAAATATATAAGAAGGAGTTTATTTTAATGATTTAATATCCTCTGTGCTTCAAGATATTTTGTATAAAATGTAACACATTTAACATTTAAAATGAACAACTTATCCGAACATCTTTAATAGGGATGGGTAATTTCTTGGTAAGAAAATCATAATAAAAGATTTTTTTTAAATCGTTGCTTATTCTCCTTTATGCCGGCATCATACATAAATTGATGTTTATAGAGATGAGATTATAGTGTACATAATCCATTCATATAATTTTATCTGTGTACATAATGTTATCTGTATCCTCCCCCCCCCAAAACTTAAGACAGGGCTGGGTATCTTCATGAAAACCAGTTTTGAAACCCGGGTTCCATGAATGGAGTTATGAAATATTATTTTATTCAGTTTCTTCATATTCTCCATTATTTTAAAATCTCCCAAATCAAAATCTATACAAATGATAAGTTCCCAAAAAGGAAACTCGGGAGTTTTCGTCAACGAACTCTTTAAAATTTCGGGCTCAGGGCCCTGTGTAGTGTGTACGCTAGAACAATTAGAAGTTGTACATTTCTTAATGTTGTTTGTGTACATAATGTTATCTGTGTACATAATGTTATCTGTGTACATAATGTTATCTGTGTACATAATATTATTTGTGTATATTATGAAATTTGTATACATTATGTTATCTGTATACATTATGTTATCTGTGTACATAATGTTATCTGTGTACATAATATTATTTGTGTATATAATAAAATTTGTATACATTATGTTATCTGTATATATAACGGTGTCTGTGTACATAATGTTATCTGTGTACATAATGTTGTCTGTGTACATAATGTTATCTGTGCACTGTTATCTATTTACATAATAATATTAAGGTGGGATGAAGATCTGTACAAGGATAAGGACGGAAATGAACATCAGAATGAATGTGAGCTGGTTTGGGAGGTAGGTATTCTGGGATTAAAGAGTTGGTTAACCTTTTTGGAAATACATAAAACACCCCTATTCTTAGAGGTTGGAAATATAAAACGCCCCTATTTTTATAAATTAAAAACACAAAACACCTCTATTTATAGAAGTTGGAAACCTAAAAAGCCCCTATTTTTATAAATTGGAAACTCAACACACCTATATTTATAGAAGTTGGAAACATAAAACGCCCTATTTTTGTAAATTGGAAACACAAAACGCCCCTATTTTTATAAATTGGAAACACAAAACACCCCTTTTTTAGAAATTGGAAACACAAAACACCCCTTTAATTATAATTTGAATACATTGAACCATTTTAAACCATTTTAAAGGAAATTGTCGCTAGAGGCGTTTACAGGGGGAGGTCTATTGCCCCCCCTTGCCCCCCCCCCACCTGGATTATTGAAATTAATTCTTTCTTTAAGGGTTTCAGGTTCTCCCTGGAAAAAAGGACTAACTTAACCTCCCTCCCTGTATGTTCCCCTGAGTTTCATTTTACTATTTGTTTTTAAACACCTGTTTAAATGTTGTTTTATTTTAGGGGCAGACTAAACAGAGAAACTTTGGTGAAATGAAGTTTAAGCTCTGTCCTACTGAGGGGTTTGCCAGGGATCATTTCAAGCAAGCAGGGGTGGAACACTACTGGGATCAGGTATGGATATATATAGTTCTTTTGAGGTAATTAGAGGGACCATTTCAAGCAAGCAGGGGTGGAACACTACTTGGATCAGGTATGGATATATACATAGTTCTATTGAGGTAATTACAGGGACCATTTCAAGCTTGGCAAATTTTCATTTTAAACTGGTTTAAACTGGTACAGACGTAATTTTTCATGTAAAACTGGTTTTAACCGGTTTAAACTGGTAGAGACGTAATCTTCCTTAATTACATTTTTGATTCTCAACAGTGCCAATGAAACCTTTAACATTGAGAAAGTCTGAAAATATCAGCGTTTTTTATCTTGATGCTATAATTCTGTCATCTTTCTTCCTTGTTTCTCTTGCATAAATCCACAAGTTACTTTTGTTTAAACTTTTTTGATAGGAAAACTGGGATTTCTTCATATTTTTTGTTTTGACGAAAGGTATAGTGTAAATCCGGGATGTAACAATATAACTTTAAGAAGAGGGTAACTTGAAATTATGTCAAAAGTCTCTTTAATGTTTGTTTACCTATTAATAGTTTTATTAATTTAGGCGTACAGTACTGCAGTTCTAGCCAGCTCGGGACAGCTCTAATATATTTTCTTAGAACTGTAATATTTTTATTCAAAACTTGTTTTTCATGTAATTTCTCATTTTTAGATCAACAAATAAACATTGAACTAACTCAAGTTGTATATTTAGTAATCAGAATTACAGTTTTACATCAGCTGATTTGCTACAGTGAAACCCATAACACTTTAAAGTTTTTTAGATTTTTGAAGATGAAAATAATATAAAAGCATATGAAACTTTCAATTTGTACAGGACGTGTACACAGATCGATTTCACTTTATAATTTGATTGTCAAGCTGTCAATGAAACTATTGTATGTCTCTGTTTCATTGAAGGGTCACTTGAAAATTCAAGAACAGTCCCTTAAAGTTTTATTTTTGTTTCATTCATCAAGTTTTTCTAAAAATATGCTTTCGTAGTAATAAACCTTGCTTAAAAATACTTCTCATAAAGTTTTTTCTTTTCAAAATCAGAGGCGTAGTAAAGGGAATATATTAAATAAAATATTTCTAAACAATCCTGGAAATTTATTTAGTAAACTGCACTGGGGGGGGGGGTTCCTCCGATAATTCTTCTAGCTAATAGATATTTTTGAATGATATGTATCTTTCATCCTGAAAAAGATTTAAAATTTTCCATAAGTTAAAAACAAATTTGAATTCTTCTAATGCTTTTTCTCACACATTGAATAGGAGAATAGTACAAAAACGAAATGAATTAAGGAAAACTAATTTTTAAGAATCTTATTAAAAGTTCTGTGCAAATTGTTGTTTACCCCCTCCTCTTATCCATTCTTTTTGAAAAAGAAAACCCGTATGTCCAAACTTTAATTTAACAGATCTATTTCTAGAAGACAATTATAAAAACTTTAACATACATTTTTATAACGGTTTTAACGGATGAGAAGATAAAAAGGGAATTTAAAGAAGACGGAAATTAATATATTTTAGTTATTTTCTTAAAAAATAATTTTTCAACATAGTTAAGGAATTTGGGTGTTTTTTGGTTGTTACGAATTGAAAAGCCCATGGGCCATGGCTAGGGGAAGCAAATTCCATGTTTATTCGTCATTTGTCAGTTTTGGCAAACTTCTTCATTTTCAATTTTCTTTCTCACAAACTTTTAAACAGTTCAAAAACAGGTTCTCAAAATAACAATTCTCCGAAGAGAAAGGCTTTTTAAGACTTTTTTACTATGACAAATTCAATTTATCCATGAAAAACTACCGCAAAAGTAGGGGCTTATTTCAATTGCTTTCCTTCCAAAGACAGTTCCGCGTGTTGAACAATTCTAAATTGACATTCCAAAAAAAAAATTTTTGAATGTTTTAAAAATGATTAAAAAATGTAATGTAATTCAAAATTATTGATAGAATCTGTAATTTATATTTACTCAATGTTTAATGTAATTTTACTACTGTCAATGCATCAAAGAAGCATTTAAATCTTTAAAAAAATATATGCCAATGGAATTTTAAAAACTGTTGTTAAAAAATTTCGAATTTTGAAAAAAAATCAAGTATTTCTAGTCAATGTTACCCCAAGAATACCCTTGGGTTTCCTCAAAAAATGTCAGCCAATTTTTTCCAGCCGTTTTGCCAGCTTTACAGGGTGATATGAAACATGACAGTTGGTGAATAGTTTAAAATGATTTCTTCCATAAAATGTCAAGTTGTTTGATAAAAATATTGGATGGCAATCATACTATAGTAAAATTGATTTCAAAGTAAAATAAATTTTTAGGAAAAGATGTTTTTTTTTTAACGAAAAAAGCTGCAAAAAGCCTTAAATATCCAATCCAATATATGAAAACTAATTACCAAATGACATTTTTCGTGAGACACCCAGTAGCATAACATATAAAGAAATATATACTAGGCTTTTTTAGGGCCCATCTTCTATCTCAACTTTTAATTTTGGCTCTATCTGAGAGTAGGGTTGTTAATCGAATAAACAATCGTTTTCGTTTCGTTTTTATTTTTTTCTAAAAACGATCGTTAAATTTTTAGAAAAAAAACTATCGTTCTGAAAACGAACCACTCGTTTTGAACTTTAAAAAACGAAAAACGATAGTTTAAAAAAAAAATTCACTTATGAATCAGCTTTATAACGATTAATTTCAATTTTTTTCAGAAGATAAGGTTATAATGTTGCCTTAAATGTTATTTTTTTAACGAGAAAAATAAATGTTTTCTGGCCTCCGTTTTTCCGACCAAGAAATTGTATTTTCTCTGTAAAATGTCGTTACCGTACATCATTCATACAAAAGTGAGAAAGTGTATGATAATAAATATTATACACATATTTGTATGAATGGTTTACGGTTTGAATGATAAATAATAAGTTGCAATAAACATTTATATGCAAGATTTTACACCACCTATTCATCACTGTGATCATTCCATCTAAAATATTTGTTCTGCTGCCTTCTTAATTCAATTGAACTTTTTAAATGCTAACAAATGAGATGCAAAGAAGGATGTGAAAATATTGCAAACCCTTCGCAAAACACAACAAAAATGGAAACATAATTTGAGGCCCATCGCTTCTACCCCCCCACCCCCCGTTATCTAGGGTTCACAAAGTCTTAAATCCTGGTGACCGTGGAGGTTTTTTATGAGGTCGGATATAAGGTACGAGGATGCTCCCATGCACCGGTTGAACCCGGCCTCATGGCCTCACACAACACACATTTTTATAGATCACCCATTCGGTCCTCGTTCTTTGATCAACCAGGTTTAATATACTGTACTGTACTCAACACAATATACGGTACAGTACCTAAGGATCACTAAGGGGAAACACTTACGGTCTCACAAGGTTATAATGCAAGGAAAGTTAATTGCAGTTGCGTATACTCTGCGTACATATAGAAACCAGTTCTCTCTGGGCGGAATTTTGAACAAGAATAGGTGCATCAGTGTTCGTTTATTATCCGAGGAGGATAAAAGCATTGAGTTTTGAAAAATTTTGAGAATTCACATGATAGTATACTGTTACCAGAATATTTCACTGATTTTTTTATGTGAAATATGGATCCCATGTCAGGCTGTGAGTGTGATGTCCGTCTTGTGTTTACATTACCGCACAGAGACTGTACACTGCAGTACAAAAGATGTTTACACTTCTGAAATAACTTTCCTTGCATTATATCCTTGCAGTCCCACATTATATTTGACCGTTTATATCTTAAAACTGCGATTTTCGGGACTAATCAGAAAATTTAAAAAGAATGAATCATTTACAGAAATCGTATAAGTAAAGATTTGCATGCAGAAAACACTAGGTTTTTCGAGTAGTATGCGGTGTATCTTAGCATTAAAGCTTGGATATAATCTATTATGATGTAGGACGCTCTGTACATGAATGCGGTAGTGTACATAGGGGACGCACAATAATACGATTATTATCTTATAGTTTGCGGCATCATAACATTTATTCATTTAAAAATCAAAATAACATAAATTATTCAATATCTTGCATAATAAATATCAAGTTGGCACAAAGTTTAAATAAATTGAACACATATACGAGCGGTTCATAGGGGGAAACACATTAATATTCGATACTGTACATAAAATACACAATATTTTACGAAGGGGGAAACATAAGATACGATACTGTACATGAGATACACAATATTGTACATATGGGGAAACATAATATACGATATTGTACATGAGATACATAAAATAAGGTAACACGGGCAGCCGTAGTACATTTGAATTTCCGAGCCGGGTCAACTTTTCCGGTCCCAGTTTGTACTGTATCGCCCGGTCATTGGGTAAATGAAGCAAACACTCAATAGGACTAGCCGGTGCAACAAGGTTGACGCGGTCAGACTTTATGTTGAATTTACTTTTACTGAAGGGTCAGAGGTTCGTGGTAAGGTACATAGGGGGACACCATACAATGATACCGGCCGTACATGAGATATACAATATTTGGTTAGGTTACGCATAGGGGAGACACATATAAAGGTTTTTTTCTTGGGTTAGACATACTACATATAGATATGACCTTGCAAAATCAGGTGGGAATTTGTTCTCTTATATCATACGTATGTAGCAAATCAGAAAGAATATTTTGAAAAAATGAATAATATTTGTTGTCTATGAAATATCGTATTTATGAACTACTTTTGTTTTGTCTATGACATGTCATCTCTTTAAAGTCCTATCTATCAAATGTCCTATCTATGAAAGTCCACATATTTTTGACTTTTTTATATCTTTCTATATAATAAAACAAGACATTCCTATATATATATATATGTTGCGTATGGCCGGCCAAACGGCTGGACCGATTGGGCTAAAAAAAAATTTGGGGACACTCATGGGCATAGAGAATAGACCATATAGAGAGGAATTTACTGGAAAAAAGTGTAAAACGGCCAATTTGTTGTATTGTTTCCATACTGCAGGTGTACTTCACATATTTATTCTATATAACCTGTTGGGCCCTGGAATATCATTTTATAGAAAATCTAAAATTATTTGACCAATTATCATTTCATATAGACTCTATGCCTTTACATTACATATAGACTTTACAAACGAAGATTTTCCGTTATAACTATAAATCAAATGATGTTTTTATTCACCTAATTCATTATAAAGTTTATTTAACAGTTTAAAAAATTCGAAATTGAAATGAATAGTCTAGGGAAGTGGGAACATACTGTATTAATGTACTCTACTGCATATAATTTGTAAACATTTACATGATTTGTACACTTTGAACTCCCTTTCAGGCTTAAAGGGTCTGAAAAAATTCATATCGAGAGATTCTTTTAATTCCTCTCTATATATTCTATTCTCTATGCTCATGGGTGGCCGGGGGTATTATACAAAATTCGAAATTATTTTCAAATTTGTTTTTCTTCAAATTTTTTTTTTTAATTTTTCCACGGGCAACGCTGGGCCTTTCAGGTAGTATTTTAAAAGCGGGTACAAAAATGTTTAGCGTATGCCGTATGCTCGTATTATAATCACAATTTATACATTTTAAGATGCGTAAATAGTAAATAGTAAATAGTAATGGAAAAGTATAATTCAATTTTTTAAAAACACTATACAGTACACGGAGACATTAGATCGGCTGCCTTTGTTATTGTTGTTACGCAAAAACTAGTTCTTCAGCAGTCCAAAAACGTCACAACAAAGTGTACAGAAACCCTATTGCCCCCTCCTTCTATTCAATATCTCCTTGGTCTAGTCCAAGGTAATAATGCAAGGAAAGTTGTTTCAGAAGTACACATTTTTTGTACTGCAAGTGCACTGTTCTTAAAGGCGAAAAGTAAACACAAGAAGGATGTCACAGTCTGTCATGGAATCTGCAATTTTTACAAAAAAAATTATAAAATATCTGGTCATAGGAAACTATGTGAATTTTCAAAGTTATCAAAATTAAATGCTTTTATTCTCCTCCTCGGATACTAAACGAACACATCTATTCTTGTTTACAAATTCAGCCCAAAGAGAACTGGTTTCAATATGTACACAGAGAATACGCGACCGCAATTAACTTTCCTTGCATTAGTACCTTGGTCTGGTGGGATAGATAGAAATATAAACAAACAATATCAGAATATACGATATGAAAATAAATTGATTGCTAACTAAAATGAAAAAAAATTCTGAAGTATGATTTTTGTAAATGGCAGAAATGCATTTTTGATTATAGAACATATCTTTCATTGGTTATAAAGTTTTCTCATGATCATGCATTAAAGGGTGTGTTCGCGAAAAATGAAATGGGGTATAGGTTTAATGTGATAAAAAAGCGCTTTTGATTGCTACTAATATTACTTCTATTTGTTGTTAAAATATTTGTATGGATACTACGTTCTTCGGTATTAATCGTTTTTAACAATTTTCTCCTTATAGACGCAACAGATAGAAGTAAGATTAGTAGCGATCAAAAGTGTTTTTTTTATAGCATCAAGCCTATACCCCCTTTCATTTTTTGCGAACACTCCCTTTAAAAAAACATGGTTTGAAGAGTTTTGGGACATTCTATTTAAACCAGATAAATGAAAACTACAGTTACCCTTTTAAAAGGGAATGGAACAACTTTTTGTAAAAGTGGAATCAAAATTTGAAATACCCGTGTCATACTGGGTGTTACTGTTAACACCGACTTTTAGACCAACTCTGCAACTTTAAACTGGTTTCTTTCGTCACCGTGTCAGTAGATAAGCCCATAAAAGACTATATTTAAGGCAGAAGACTTGATCTAACCTTGTAATTGTCATATCTTTTGAGTTTCAGGTCGTCTTTACAGTCTCATCCTCTGTAGGTAACTAAAAATATTTCCAACTGGAAGACGACATTTTAAGTTATATATATATATATATAATCAATTTATTATTCAATCAAAAAACATATAAACATCCACGTACACAATGTTTCATGGACCAATTGTCATGGACCAATCTTCAGTGAGGTCAGTCCTCGAGCAAAGAGTATTATTATATAGATATTTTTTAATTTTTTTTTATATTTAGGTTGAAAACTACTTCTTGACCCAGAGTATTCCTCCTGTAACCTAAATGAAGATCCTCGGAACCTCATTAGGAAAATATTTGATGGAAACAATCGAATGTGATCTTTAGTAACTACAGTGAGATGACCAGAAAACGTGGAATGGGATAACGACATTAAATCAATCTTTGATATTGGTATAAATTGCAAATAGTTTTACTTTTAGCTTAAAAATCAACTAAAAAAATTAATAGGTCTGTTTACACTTCACATTTCTTTGTCTTATGTTCATTGAACTATTTAAAATCGCGAGTATACTCTAAAGGTTGTTTTTTTTCAGCAGTTTTTTTTTGTTTTTCACTGTAATCAATGGCAAAGTTTGTACAAAAAAAGCATTTAGGCTGAATCCGAATATATAAGGAACTAGAAGATGGTTAAAAACACTCAATCATTTCAATTTTGAGGATTTTAAACAACAAATGATAACTGTTCACTCAAGTACGACTGACCGAAAATGCTGCACATCCTGTTTTCGTGGAATCCGAGAATTAGCTGGACTTCTACGCTCTTGACACTTACTTCTTATATTTATTTGTCACAAACTATTGATTTTAATAGGACACGTTTTACATGAATGATATTTATTTTTGATTTCTTTGCGTCTTATAAAGCTTCTATGGCAAACTGTAGAAATCAAATATTGAATTATTTAGTTCTGAAAGCATCCTTTCTCACTGTCTTAATGCTGCCAGGTGCTACAGCGGTCAGAAGGTCAAACTCTTGGAATCCTCTCTATCAAACCCAAACTCTTGATTCAGTGTACAGGCACTTCAATCCTCGACCCCATTCTCCAGATCAAGGTTCAGGACAGCACAATCCGCAATACCCTTCTCCAGATCAAGATCAAAGACACCACAATCCTCAATACCCTTCTCCAGATCAAGGTTCAGGACAGCACAATCCTCAATACCCTTCTCCAGATCAAGGTTCAGAACAGCACAATCCTCAATACTCTTCTCCAGATCAAGGTTCAGGACAGCACAATCCTCAATACCCTTCTCCAGATCAAGGTCAAAGACACCACAATCCTCAATACCCTTCTCCAGATCAAGGTTTAGGACAGCGCAATCCTCAATACCCTTCTCCAGATCAAAGTCAAAGACACCACCATCCTCAATACCCTTCTCCAAATCAAGGTTCAGGACAGCACAAGCCTCAATACTATTCTCAAGATCAAATTTCAGGGCGGAATTATCATCAGCTACAAGTTTCTGAACTGCATCGCTATCATCAACCTCAAGCAAATCAGTTTAATATGAAAGAGCTACAAAGTCAGAAGGAATCACTACTCCACAATGAGTCACAAGAAGAAAACAACTTATATTCAGAGCAGAACTACCCACAAGTCCAAAGTAAAAGTATGGCTGAGGTTCAAACGATCCCAAAGATAGAAAAAATGTCCAGTGTTTTAACAGCAAAAGAAAAAGGAATCATTAAGGTATTTGGTGTTTTACTAGATGAACAGTCAAGTTTCTATAATGATTTGAAACTGAAAAGAAGTCAGCAATTCCAGAAGTACTATTTAGAACAACTTTAATCATTCTAATTTTGTTTTATTCCAGGAAGAGATGTTTCTTGAAAGCATTTATGAAAAGCTGGGTCGACCTAAACACATTAGAAAATCCAGCTCATATGTAAACATGATCCAACAGATATTTAGAAACATGGAAGGAACCCCTGGTATAATTTCACCAGGTGATTTATTCGAATCTCTTGAGTAAGTTTCTAAACTCATACTAATCCTTCCAGCCTCAATCCTTGATAGGTAAGAATCTACTCTATACGGAGTTACTCCATTATCTTACAGGATCAATATATACTCCTATAAACATTTACTCTATCGTACAACCCAATGCTTGATTGTAGCTCTAATCCACATTATTGTTCCCTTCAGATGTTGTCCCTCTGCCAACCTATTCTGAAAAAAACGCGGTGATTTCCCTTACTCCTATGCAGTTTCAGGAGGTCGGCAAAATTTTTATATGGATATTTCATACCCAAATCTAACTAAAACATATCAAAAATCATGCGGCATCTTCTGAAAATGGGCACAAAACAATTTTAATTTACATTTTAATCTTTCATTATCATAAATTATCAGTATTTTAAAACCAATGTGTTATTTTTTAGAAAATGTAAGCATGAACAGCCATATTTAAACTTAGCCTTCAAGCTTTTAAAACAGTGTAAAATGTAATTTCTTACGGAAAATTCACCCCTGCCGTCAGAGGAGGGCTACATGCGTGTCTCGCCACCACTCATTGTTCCAGTACAGAAATTCGAAGTTCAAAGCTGCATATTAAGCTGGGATATGTCAAATAGGCCTATATAATATTCGCCAATGCATGGGATAATTTGGGCTGGTACTTGCCGTGCGTCACTTGCCGGTACAAGAGGTCAGTCGGTTTAAATTCATATTGACCCTAGTCCACCGTGGAGTACTTACATTATAAAAACATCTTAACAAGTTATAATTGGCAGGAAAAGGGTCTTAACTAGGACTGGGCAAATTTCCGTAAACAAAATGGAGGTTTTCTAAAATGAACGCCAAAAATCGTTCATTTTTAAATCGCTAACGAAACGGATTAGCCGTTTTTGAACAAATTAACAGTTAAAAATTAATATGAATTCTATTTTTTTTTACTAAAATTGCAATAAAACTCACAAAAACAATTTTTCAATGTATTTTTTTTAAATTTTTGAGCCCCCCCCCCCCCTCTACTATTTATATGATGGAACTTCTAAAGATTTTTTGCAATCTATTGTGCCGTAAATCTAATTTGATAAACTGTTAACGACTTTTTAATGGAAATTTTAAAGTTTTGACAAACCATTAATACTACAAACAACTGTTAAGGGCTGGCACTGGTAACGATTTGACAAATCATTAAAGAACATTAATTGCAAAAAAGCAACTGTTAATGGCATAATATCTTCCGTCAATGCTGTTAATAAAATTGAGATAGTTAACTAACGGTAACTTTAAAAAAGCGGAAAATACCGTTAACATAATGAACTTTCCGTTCTTATCTTTAAAACTAACAACTACTTAAAATTTTTCTTTTTTAGAACATGTTGGATCATGCCCAGCACTAGTCTTAGCATAACTTTACTTAAGAAGACATTATCATTTATAATATTTTGCATCAAATGATTACAGGGTGCAACAATATCATTATCTCGACTTTTGTTAAGTTGACAGACGGCTTATCATCTCCCTGGAAGAGTACAAGAACCAAGGAGTTGACAAGTTTGTGCTCTGGGTGCCTCAAGATTGGACTGCTCAAAAAAAGCACAACCATAATAATGGTAAACATCATTAACATTGAAAAAAAATTTAGTTTTCAAATTTTCAATAATCAATTTTCAGATGGGTTCATCCCCCTAGATCTGACAAATGAGCTAAATTCTAGAGTAGCTACAGGGGATTCAACTCTTGAAATCAGTATAGGCATACCTATCAAACCAAACCAGAAAGCATTTACAGACATTGTCACAAGAAAGGAGCAGGTATAGTTGATATAATTCTTAAAATACTTTACATAGATTTCACCTTTGATGGAGGGATTCCACTAGGGTTTCTTATCAGAATTCCGTTGCGTGCAACTGTGCAGAATTGCACGCAACTGTTTCATATTCCTCGGAAATTACAGGGCCCGCAATGTCACACAAGTAAAATCTACTTCCGTTGGAAATCCTAGATTCCACTACAATCAAAATTTTGTGCAAAATTGCTTGAGGTTGCATTGGCGAAAAGTTGAACAGTTTTTGGTCACAAATAACTTTGACCAAACTCACGTAGACATAGCTCAAACACTTATCTTAATCTTGAACTTTCAACAAGAGAGGAGGTTTAGCTACACGATACTTCATTAAATCTTGTATTAGGAAAGAAAAAAGCGCGAAAGTACTGAGGTTCCTCAATGTGGAGCTGAGGAGCAGAGCTGCTGTCTGTCCTCTGTATCGGTTAACCTGACGTCTATTGGTTGGGATTTTGTACTAAATCCTCAAGTGATAGAATTCACATACTGCGGAGGACACTGTGATCCATTCAGAGTTCCTCCAGGAATGTTTGTTCCACAAATGGCAGCACTCAGATGGGTAGGTTCATATCTTCATGAAAACTAATAAAAATGACTGCTGTCTTTGCTAATGTCAATAAAAGGCTTTAATAGTCTCCTAAAGATATGCTTATTAGCAAACAGACTTCCCTAAACGGAATTGATGATCTTTAAAAGAATTTTACTTACACCCAGCTTTCATTATAGTAATCTTAGATGTTCGCAAGATATATCCACAAGCCGATTTGTTCTTGCAGTTTCTGTTTCTATGGATTCTTGATTTTCTATTAAAAAAATTAGAAAATTTTCTAGGAAAAATCTTTAGTTTAGACTGGCTCAGCCATTTTAACAATTATTGAACAAAAATACAGGCAAGCCAAATTAGATTTTAGAGAACTTTGTATACAAGCCAAATATATATATATATTATATATATACTAGATTTTAGAGAACTTTGTATACAAGCCAAATATACAGTATAAAACAAAAGCAAAAAAGTTTGCGGATTTCATAATATTTTTTCGCGCATTTTCAGAATTTTACAAAAATAAAAACTTTTTAACACAAATTTTTTGGGGTCACGTGAGGTCCCACATAAAATTTGTTCTGACGTTTATTGGAAACAAACAAACAGACAGACACGCAAAGTATATATATAGACTATGGCTATAAGGGCGCTTCGCGCACGTCTTCTATTTCACTTGTGAACATTTTCTCTTTGTAAAACAAAACAAAACAAAAACAATTTCGTGGATTTTATAAAAAAAATTCGTGAATTTTCAAAATTTTTTTAAATCGAAAAAATTTTTGGGCCCGATCGGTTCAGCCGTTTTTTCGACACCCATACAGAGAAGCAAAATTATACATATAGAATAAAGATATAGAGTATCTAATTTATTTGTCCATTTTAGAAAATCCACCTGAGTGGTCTGCACAACCTGCCAGCCCCCTGCTGTTCCCCAAGAAAGTATGGAAACCTCGAAATCCTCTACTTTGATGACCTCCCTGATGGTAGTGTCGAAGTTATGGTCGGAACTCTACAAAACGTCCTAGCCACATCCTGTGGGTGTGGATAAATTATATACTACAGGGTGTCCCAATAAACATGAGAGTTAAGTACTGAATTCTAGATCTTTTTTGTAAAAAAAATGTAATTGTAAAGGATTAAAGCTCTCTCATACAAAATCAAAAATAAATTAAAAACCGATTTCGAAATTGTCACTCAATTCACTTGTCTAGTGGGACACCCTGTATTCTGAAAGATTAGTACGATCAATAGATTTTTGAGCACATCGAGAGAAAAAAATACATTTCTAAGAATAAAACGAATTTTCTATTATTTCTAAAAATAGTAATGAAAGAAAAAAAGCTATGTAATGCTTTTCACCAGCATTTTCATTCATAAAGTCTTAAAAACAAAATTATGAAAAATGTATAAATATTAAAATATTAACTTATTTGTGTAATCATAAATACATAATACATATTCATATCATTTTTTCAAAATTGTGACAATTATTATTATTATTATTATTATTATTATTATTATTACTATGATTATTATTATTATTATTATTATTATTATTATTATTATTATTATTATTATTATTATTATTATTATTATTATTATTATTATTATTATTATTATTATTATTATTATTATTATTATTATTATTATTATTATTATTATTATTATTATTATTATTATTATTATTATTATTATTATTATTATTATTATTATTATTATTATTATTATTATTATTATTATTATTATTATTATTATTATTATTATTATTATTATTNTATACCGCAGCTAGACCAAAAATCAAAAGTTGACCAAAGAGAAATTAATATTTTGAATTGTAAAAGTGTGAAAGGAGGATATCAATTTTGTTCAAATTTTTTACCCTATAGTCTTTCCCATAGTTTCCTGAAAAGTCATGAAAAAAGTTATAAATAAAGTTTAACGAGATATGTTCTTTTCCCCAAAATTCGCAAGGAATTAAAAAAAAATGAAATAAATTTAAAGAATTAAAATTCAACATCAGTCTCAATTAAAAACTGTGGTGAAAAGTATTGAATAACTGAGAAAATACCTGTTGTAATTATATTGGCTTTATTTTGTTCCCGTCAGGACAAATGGAGGAAAATGTACGCTAGATTGTGACATATGTATTTAGGTTAATCAACTACACTGATCATTGTTATTAGGTGCAGTACGTGGAAAAGGGATTTGAAAATAAACCAAAATTTCGCTGAGGGGGGGGGGTGATTTTATTGATGGACTATTTGGGTCATAAAAAGAATTGTAACTTGCTCCCCAAAATAAAATGGTAAGTATTGGCGACTTTTCAAAATATCCAGTGCTCTCCAAAATAATATGGAAAATGAAGACGGCTTCTTATAAATATACAGGGCTCCCCCCAAAAAATATAGTAGGAATAGACGACTTCTCTTAAATATTAAGTGCTCTCCAAAATAAAGTGGAAAATAAAGACGACTTGTATTAAATTAACAGTGCTTCCCATAATTGAATGGTAAAGATTGGTGGCTGTTGATAAATATACGGTAATAAAAGGGTGATGTGAAGACTACTTTTCTTTAATATGCAATCTATTTTTCAAGAAGCACTGTATATTTACCATATTATTTTGAGGAGCTCTGTATATTTATGAGCAGTCGTCTATGCTTACCATCTTATTTTGGGGAGCACTGTATATTTTGTAGTGGATCCCTGTTTTCCTAAATCCTTGATTTCTAACAATTTCAACGTTAAAAGCAATTATCTGATGGAATCCTTGCTTTTCCCATAGATC
>NW_019402103.1:0-30503 GCF_000591075.1 Eurytemora carolleeae
ATGCAAAGAGAGCAATGCAAGTAACAAGTAACATAACGGTACTATTGATACCCCAGGACTGTTCATTGAGTAGAGAGATCTTTCTGTTTAAATATTATATATTCACACCAGCTTAAATTCCTCGAAAATAAGACTGCACGCTGTGTACAGCCTGAATTCAAACAGCTGATCTGCAACTTCATACTTGCGTAACTCGAAAATAGTTAGACTGTTTGACGTTAACAGCGTTTTCAAACATTCAAAAGAATTTTTTTTTATGCCGCTTTTAGAAAGCCACTATTGACTTCTGTGTAACCCAATTTACCTGAGATAGAAGTGCAACCGACTTCTGTGTAATCCAATTTACCTGTGATAGAAGTGCAACCCACTTTTGTGTAACCCAATTTACCTGTGATAGAAGTGCAACCCACTTCTGTGTAATTCAATTTACCTGAGATAGAAGTGCAACCCACTTCTGTGTAATCCAATTTACCTGAGATAGAAGTGCAACCCACTTCTGTGTAATCCAATTTACCTGTGATAGAAGTGCAACCCACTTCTGTGTAACCCAATTTACCTGTGATAGAAGTGCAACCCACTTTTATGTAACCCAATTTACCTGTGATAGAAGTGCAACCCACTTCTATGTAACCCAATTTACCTGTGATAGAAGTGCAACCCACTTCTGTGTAACCCAATTTACCTGAGATAGAAGCGCAACCCAATTCTGTGTAACCCAATCTACCTGTGATAGAAGTGCAACCCACTTCTGTGTAATCCAATTTACCTGTGATAGAAGTGTAACCCACTTCTATTTAACCCAATTTACCTGTGATAGAAGTGCAACCCACTTCTGTGTAACCCAGGTAGGAACAAGATCAACCTTGTTGAGAACAAACATTAAGTGCTTGTGAGTTTTCTCCTTCTTTATATACTGCTCAATTGTCTGACTCCTAGAAGAAAACAAAGAAAAACTAAAAAAGTTTACAACAAAACGAACCAAGGTCCAAGTTCACTCCAGAAATGGTTCTCCAAATATTTTTATTTCTGTTTAAGACATGTTATAAGTTTTGGTATAAATCATAAATCTTATGAACCACTTAATGAGTCCATGTGAGTTACAAATCATGACAATCAATAAAGTACTCTAATCTTCAGTAAAACAAAATATGCCAATTTTTCCCCAGAAGTTAGGTATGTCTATCTAAAGGTTATATTAGCTAAATTGGTAAAAATAAAAATGAGAAAATAAGTACATCTTTGGGATTAAAGTATCAAAAAGGATGAAACAACTTGCCACTTATGTCCAATCCATCATTTATCAACAAATCTCTAGTNAATATGAACGTTGAAAAGGGGAAGGTAAAGCCAGAAAGGTAAATTTGAATGAGTAAGGCATACTTTGTCCATGTCACTAACTAATGAAACTCCAGCAGGTGTAAATAGGTTGTTAAAACTATTCCCAACGATATCTGTTGTTGATCAATACACTGAAGTGACTCTCTATTTATGGAGTGTATGTATCAAAGTCATGCTTTTTTACATCAAGAATAGACGAATAAGATATCCATGTGTTACTTTTTGAAAATTGATTATTCTCAGGATTTTTTCAGTTAAAGTGATTGGTGGCATTTTTTTGCTGTAGAAACAATGAGAGACTTTGTCAGAATTAAACACTAGAAAAAACCTCCCACGTCATAGATCAGAACAAGATTAAAGGTTACTGGTGTGAATCCGACATACCCCCTTATCAAATTAAAGCTTACTTGAAATTACGAGAACAGTCCCTTTAATGTAAAGTAAGCGTACCGAGTTCCCATTGAATTCCTGGCATCTTACACTTGGATAATTACAAGGACAGTCTAATGTAAAGTAAGTGTACCTAGTTCCCATTGGATCCCCGGCATTTAACACTTGGATAATTACGAGGACAGTCCCTTTAATGTAAAGTAAGCGTACCTAGTTCGCATTGGATCCCTTGCATCTAACACTAGGATTATTATAAGAACATTCCCATTAATGTAAAGTAAGTGTACCTAGTTCCCATTGGATCCCTGGCATCTAACACTTGGATAATTACATCACTACTATCTATCACCTGAAAAATTAAGCAAGGGTTTGTATTTTATCGAAAAATCGTTTTTCAAAAACCCACACCCTCCCCACCCTTTAGGAAGATCAGTTTTTCTCCAGAAGTTAAAAATACTTGCGTTTTTAGGGTTTTATTTGCCGAGTTGGGGAAATAAATGATTAAATGTGTGAAAAGTGACAAAAATAATTTAACAAGTTGCCTNCACCACTACTGTGAAAAATATTAATGATTGAAAAATTAAGAAAAGAAATGTGATCAGAAAATATAATATCAAAAAACTAAAAAAATAATTGAAATTTAAATCGTCTCTTTCTACCTTGTATAACTCATTCCAGATACGTTTACTCTGCCCTGCTCCAAAAATCCATTCTCTGGGAGCACTCCATTCATCCGGAGCATCAACAACTCGATCCTTATCCTAGACGGGAAAATAAACAATTAAAATTTCCCTTGAAAGCTTTTTCTGTTCAAGTATGGATTAGATATCAATGTTTTTGTTTCTTTAAACTGTTAAGTGTTTTTCATATGCGGTTTCTCTGCCGAAAGTGACTTGTGCATTCCTTGTTTATAAGAAGAACGGAGAAACTCTCAGAAATGAAAAATTTTCGAATCAAAAGAAACTATGGTATCTTCCACAACTTTGATCAGATTAAGGTGAATTTAAGAAAATATATTCTTGTTAAAATGATATATATAAATGATAAATATATAATGATAAAAATTAAGAGAAAACGATCAATAAAATTATAGTTTAAAGGAGATATTGATTATTGTTTCCCTCGAAATGGTCCATAATAAATAAAAACTAATGCCATATTTTAAATGACAAAATTTAACTTTAAAAGCGATCTGCTTGATTTTCCAACATGCGGCCTGACCCAGATCGTATTTAGAAGAATACGATCCTAACAGGTGAACTACCCTGAGGCTCACATCTCATTATCTAATGGGGGTGGTGGTGGGGGGCAAGGCCACTTAATTTTCAAATGACAAATGAGGCTGTTTGACAATTTGTTATAAAAAAATAAACATAGTCATGTTTCCTCTAATAAATATACCCATTAAAGGGAATGTCGACAAAATGTCAGGTGGCCCGCAGATTGAAGCGTTACAAGTCTGATCTTGAGCACTTGTCAAATTATTAATGAGAATATAATTTTCTCAAAAAGATATAATTTATATAAATTTTCTATTGACTCATACATGAGATTCGCAAATGTCTATCTATCTATTATGACTCCCCAATAACACAAGTGTTATCAGGTAACCACCCCTCCATGCAACCCAGAGCCCCCTTCTGGGGTGCAAATGTAAAATATCAATAATCAGATAAAAAACAGGGATAACATTTTTGCTCAGACTGAGGTTTCAATAATACCACTGTGTATCGGACATATTACTAGTTTAAATCCCGTCTACAGTCCCTTTAAATAAAAATCTAATTTAGGATTTACCTTAGAATCGTCATAGTTTTCTCCTCTCTTCTCTGCCCCAGATACCAGGGTTTCCAGGTCCGGTATCTAACCCAAGAATCAGATTGAAAATTTAAACTTTTTATCATTTTTGTACTTTGCTAAAATCTCAACATCGAAATTTGACAGCATCATACCATCTCATAACCTTAAAGAGCTAACCTCAAAGTTTTTAGAACTCTTTTATTATTATCCAAAGACAACTTATCGTTCATTTAATATAAAAAAGTATAGTTGTGCACCTTAATATTAGGACGTTTCCTTGTAGATTTCTTTCCAAAAGTTTTATCAAAAGGTTCAGTATCTAACATGTGGACTCGTGCATACTTGGCCCTAAAAATTGAATCAATTAAAATTAAATCTGATTTCTTTGTTCAAAAGTTTACCTTTCTTGTAAAAGCGTTATTGGCAGCTTAGTTGGATTCATCACAATTTTATAGGGATCCTAGAATTATATTTGATTTATGCTAAAAACTGTTGGAATGAGATGAGAGGGGGGGGGGTTAGTGTTTTGGAAAATATTAAGACAACGAAAATTTTCACTTAAGGAAGAGGGAACGTGGAAATGAATTTGCAGCTTAGAAATAAAGAAACAAAACGGGAAAGTTTTGGTATTTGTTTTTGGCATAAGGAAGGATAGTTAGGATTGTGAGACGGGTGATTGTCTGTGATATTATATTTTAACAGGAAGTCATAAAAGACATTAGCTGAAGTGTCCAGCCTTTCCCGTGGAATTTGAAAAACGTATAAGGAAAAAATAAAATTAAAGAAAAGGAAAATGGGTATTTTTCAAAGAATTATATACCCTTCCAGTTTTAATTTAAGTTTTGTTTTTACCTTTTGAACGTTTCCCATCTCCTCCTGAAACTTTTGAAGCGCACTTTGTGAGATGACCTTTGTGTTACTAAACCAGCCTCTAGCAGGAGCAACCCTGGAATATTAGAACTAATTAGAAACAACTATTATTTTTGACTTCTTTGTATTACTGTTGATTTTTTCAAAAGTATATTCTACATCCTTAACAATTACAGAATTACTGGGCAAAACTGAACTATCAAATATATTTAAAATATCTCAAGACCTGAAGATAAAACTTTTGAGAAAGGGACTGAACCCGTTGACTATTGACACCAGAATAAACTGTGAAATTGTAGGAATTTCATTTCGGGGAATAGGGATTTTAACGACAACCAAGAGAAAACAAACAAAATATATCAAACAAACCTTGCCCTGGTCCCGCTGTCCACCCAGCTCTGGAACGGAGCCGCCTTCAGAATCTTTCCCTTAGCGTTCCTCTTCGCCTTGAAGTTCTTGTACATCGCCAACCTCTTGATCGTTCCAGCTGACCGGGGCTTTGCAATTCCTTGATAATTAAAGTATTTCATTTTTAAAGAAAACATTGTATTACTTAAGATTACTTAAATTAAAATAAAAACAAAATTCTACGGTTTGAATATAGGTTTAATTGAGGGGTCAATGAATTTCAACAAACATTTTATAGCCCAAAGTTTTAACTGTGTACTGTGCATTTAACGATTCACTAATACCCATTGAACATATCGATGCTATTCCTTTCTAGAGAGGAAAAAGTAGATTTAGTTACATTCCAAATACAAAAAGAGTTATGTTGCGAGTCCTTTCGGCACAATTTGCATAAAAGGTAACTCAGAATAATGTACTGTTTAGAAATGACCAACTAGAAGGGGGGGGGGGGGGAAATTGCACATTAAAGGACAAAATTCTTTATTTTCCCTATAAATCACTTTTTTACTTTTTTCCACAATTCAGAGAACAAAACCGAAAAAATATATAACTTCTGGGAAAAAATTAGTTTCCCCCTCCCCCCGATTTACAAAAAGTTAATGAGTTCGACCCCTACCACCACTTTATACACGTACATCTAAACAGTTTGTTTTTAACCTTTGTGACAGAATCAATCTCAAGGAATAATAATTGTCTTAAGACATTTTTTTTATAAGTGAATATTTGCAAATTATCTTTTTTCCATCAATAATCTGAGTTTGTTTCCCTTGTGTCCATTTGACAGTCCAAATTTTTATTTTTAAAAATCTTTTTTGTTCGTTAATTTTCTTGTGATTTTTAACAAACATTTTTTTATATTTTTTTTTTTATCGATTTTGATGGTTATTATATCGTTAGAACTGACTAGGGTCAACCCAGACTGAAGTATGTTTTCAATAAATGTGCTAACATCTACTTTTTTACTCTACAGAGGTTTGGTACATCACCATCACCGAATTTAAAAAAGGGGGGGGAAATGATTGCTTATTCCTTTTGTTAGTATTGATTGATTGTCCAATTTCAACCTAAAATTATGTTCACCTTTTGACTGATCTGACACCTTCCTGTCTGGGTTAGCAGACCCTGCCCCGGGTTTATACCCCTCCTTCTTATCCTTCCGAACTATACTACCCTTCGCCATTTTTTCCGACTCTCACTCTGAAATTGTAATTGGTAAGATATCCTCTGAAGAGGGGGGGGGGCGAAGCCCCTGTTCCCCTCCCTTCAGGGGAACTTGCAAATACCTAGACACCAAGTTATACAAGTCCTAAAGCGGTTTGTTTACAAATAGTTGATCTTTATTTATAATAATAAACCGGTTGTGTATGTACTGTATAAGTTTAAATGTGAGTCTGTAGATCAATGCTTGTCTACCGTGGACAAGAGGGACTTCTTCAACACCTAAACACAAACAGAGATTTAAGCATAAATATTATTCAAAAACAGAACAATTAATTTTTTTATATATCAAACTAGTCACTAAAATGGTTAAAGGGAGTACCCTGCTAGACATGAAGTTCAACAGAGAGTGCAGCATTATAGAGAAATTTTGTTACATTTTCCGTGATCGTTATCGAAAGATGAAAAAAACGTACGCTCTAACTGAACAATTATACACGACAAAAACGTCTTTTAGGTCTCAAATTAATCCTAAAAAGTTCTCTACATTACTTTACTCTCAGCTCAACTTCCATGTCTAGCCGGACACTCCATTTAACAATTTAACGAGAACAAGAGAAAAATTAATGTATCAAAATATTTCTCCACCAAAAGCTCAATAAATATGGACCAACTAACTAACAAAAAAATATTACCTTACTCCGGAATGATCTTTGCCATTTCCCTGATGTTGTTAACTGAGACCATGGAGAGCTTCTCGTTGAGCTGGAGTTGGGTTTTGGTCAGCTGGGACAAGTAGATGACCATGAGAAGATCTCTCAGGTTCGAGTTCAACATCTTCTCAAACTCAACAGTATCCATCTAAACATTAAAATCAAATAATCTGCGGTTTCAAGAATAGAGATGGCAGTTAATAGAGTAAGATGGTAAACTGAATTTAATACGAATCACTCAAAAATAAATCTCATCGAGTTATAAGAGAACATTGTGAAAAAAAGAACTTTGTCCTATTTATATAATACAATTTATGCTCAGAGAAAATGAAGAAATTACGACAAAACAAACAATTAAAAAAAATACTAGAAAAAATCTATTTTATAAAAGTATCAAAAATCAGGTAAATTGAAAACTAAAGAATCTTTTAAAACGGAACAAATGTGACGTGGAAATTACTTAGTTTTTTTTTGATAAAACTTCCCAAGATTTTTAAACTGCAGTCTGCATTAAGTAAAGTTTGCTTTTATTTATCTTTGCAATATATGAACTGAAAAAAATAAGTAAAAAAATGACCCGAAAACGAACCAACTGAATAAAGCACATCCCTAGTCCCTACCTTAGGTACTGATTGTACCAGGTCCCAAACTGTTCTTCCAACAGCGTTGTCCGGAGATATACTTCCGTCCAGAACACCCTCAACATACCTGACACAAGCATTAAGTAAACAATATACCCAACCACTGCATACTGGACAGGAGGAGAAGGTCAGATATGTGAAACATCACTGCAACCACTTTGTGACCTCATAGCACCTCTGGTTTTGAATATACATATAAGTGTAAAAAACCAAATTTATCCGGTTATATATTAGAAATGAAACAAAAAAGGGAGAGGGACATGAAACGTATTTCTCTCCAGGAAATTTAACAAGTGTATAAAACATAACTTACCATTGTCGTAGGAAGCTGATTTTTTTAATGCAAACTTAAAAATATCTTTATTGCATGCATTTTTTTATTTTGAACGGATCTGAGCAAAAGTGCGCGCTTAAGTGAGTGAAAAATACGACTTTTTACAGTTAAATCAATCTTGTTGAGCTAAGATTGCTTGTCAATGTTCTCGCGCTTTTAGTGAGTAAAAAAATACGAATTTTTTACAATTATCTCAATCTTGTTGAGAGAGAAAATTTAGTATTGATTTAGGGTATTCAAGGGACTGTTCTCTTATCCTCTTATCTTATTTCAACTCTATTTCTATCCTTCTTTGTCAGAGAATAAAGCGAACAATAACATCTTCAACCCAAACTAAACCCTACGTAAGATCTCCTATCCCCCCCCTTTATCATCCTGAAATCCTACTCTTGATTAGCTCAAATATTAGTATCACATTTACAGTATAATTGGGACATGGAATTCATTTCCTAGGTCAAAATAGACATTGGAGCATTCTGACCGGTACACTAGTAGCCCAATCATTAAATTATGGGTCATCCTGGCACAGATTTTACATATTAAATGTTGTTTTACAGGCAATTGAGCACAAAGAATTCATTTCTGAGGTCTAAATAAATATTGAAGCATTCTGACCGGAGAACTGATAGCCAATCATTACATTATGGGTCATCTTTGCTCAAATTTTGCATGTTGTATGTCGTTTTACAGGTAATTGGGCACCAGAAATTCATTTCTGAGGTCAAAATAAAGATTGAAGCATTCTCACTGGCACGCTCGCAGCCAGAAGTTACGTTATGGGTCATCTCATCATAGATTTTGCATGTAGTATGTCAATTTGTACGTAATTGGGCACGAGCAATTCATTTCTGAGGTCAAAATAAATTTTGGAGCATTCTGACTGGCGCGCTAGCAGCCAGCAGGGGTATGTTGTGGGTCATCTTAGCACAGATTTTTAATTCTGTGTGTCTATTTATAGGCAATTGGGCATGAGGAATTCATTTCTGAAGTCAAAATACATTATGCGTCATCTTAACACCGATTGTACATGTTGTAACTCGATTTATAAATAATTGGGCATGAGGATTTCATTTCGAGTAAACATACATATTGGGAATATATGAATGGAGTGCTGGTAGCCAGCAGATACATTATTGGTCATCTCAGTACAGACTTTACATACTGTTTGTCAATTCTGAAGTACTTGAGGACGAGGAGTATGTTTTTCATGTAATATGCAGATTTTAGTAAGGTAGATAAGTTTGATTACTCTGGTCGGCATTCTGCTAGCAAGGTAGATATGGGGTCAACTTTAGAGCACATATATGGTTCAAGAATGAGTTCATGTGCAGTTTATAATATTAATATCGATTTACTGTCAAAAAGTAGTATTTCTTCTTGTACGTTTGCTCATATTCGTTAAAAACCCAAAAATGAATGTAATATAAATATTTTTGAGTTTGCAATGAAAAATTAGCTTGATACAATAATGCCAAGTTATGTTTATATACTGTTCAAATTTTAAGGAGAGTAATACATTTTGTGGGGGGAGGGGCTTTCTTAGCTTTTCATTAAGGGTAGTTTTAATTGATAACACACAAGATTTCAATGTTATGTGCAATTTACTTTAGTTTAGCGTGCCACTATCATCTTATTATGATCAAGAGGGTGTATACAAGAATAATTCTGAGGGGTTGGGGGCATAGAGTCCTCAATTTAATTGCCCCCCTCCCTCCACCCACCCAAATTTTGAACTTTAAATTATGAATATTTTGTTTGAATATCAGGCACATGGGTACTATAATACGCATTTTCCTACACATTTTTGAAAATAAAAAAACTTTGAATCTATGAAAATAAAGTATTTGGATTAAAAATCTCCAAATTCAAGTCTTCCTTCGTTCTTTCTTTCTTTCAATATTCTTAAAAAAATGTTCATTGTATTTATGTATTTATCAGTTTTTTTTTACAATGTTGTGTATGTAAAACTGTTTTCATACTTTTAACAATGTTATTACAAATTAACAATAAACATGAAGTCTGCGGATCAAAATAAACAATAAATATGAAGTCTGCGGGTCAAAATTAACAATAAAGATGAAGTCTGCGGATCAAAATAAACAATAAATATGAAGTCTGCGGATCAAAATAAACAATAAACATGAAGTCTGCGGATCAAAATAAACAATAAATATGAAGTCTGCAGATCAAAATAAACAATAAACATGAAGTCTGAGGATCAAAATAAACAATAAACATGAAGTCTGCCGATCAAAATAAACAATAAACATGAAGTCTGCGGATCAAAATAAACAATAAATATGAAGTCTGCGGATCAAAATAAACAATAAACATGAAGTCTGCCGGATCAAAATAAACAATAAATATGAAGTCTGCGGATCAAAATAAACAATAAATATGAAGTCTGCGGATCAAAATAAATCTGGAGTTTAGTCTGAAAAACCAAAATGTATCACTAAAATAAATTTTAAAAATGTTGCGTTCCCCCCCCCCCTTGGCTAGTATTTAATTTATTAGAAATTAAAAACCTGTATATTTTATAACCTAAATAATGTTGATTATGTTTGTAAATGTGGAACATTTGACTTAAATACTATAATTAAGTTTTCCAATAAATTAACCAGACCCACCCTTGATAAATAACTAGAAGGCCAGAGCTCAACTTAATCTTGTTCCCCGCAGGGGTGTAGTTTTAATTTTTAAAAGGGGTTTATTCTCTGAATTTGGAAAATAAATGATTTATAAATAATTATATTTTTGGGTATAAAGTGTCTGTGTGTGGGGGAATTTTAAGAAATATACACCCCTCCGTTGTTGGAAGGGTTTATATTCACTGTTCAGGTATTGGTTTTTGGTTACCAAAAATTTTTTCTTTTCCAAATGACTTTGGATTTCGTAAATGAAATTTTAATATTAACTTCAAGAGACACATTTGGAGGCCTGACTGCTGCTAGAACAGTTGGCAAATTGTCATTATGTGAAGAGGTTATTTGGGAAAATGTACCTAACCACCACATTCCTTTTCATATGTTCAAACATTTAAGAGTTTACATCATGTTGTTTTAAACTTGGCCTGCTAAGTCATGAAAGTAAATTGTTAGATAAATTGGCTTTAATTCAATAACAATAAAAATACCAGTCAATCTTCAATGATCATTGTACAAGTTTTACTCACAAATTTTAATTAGATATTTATAACATCTTTGATTGAATAATGATTTCAGATTTTAATTACAATTACTATCATTTGATAAAAGAAAAAAGGATAAGTGGGTTATATATGGTTGTCTTTAAATCAAGAACTTTTTAAGAAAAATAAAATTTTATGGTTCTTTATAATATTTTAACATTTTTTTGATGCTCTGATGGGAATTAGACATCAAAAATTAATTTTTTTCATTTAAAACTCTACCCATTTTGTGCATTACAGAGAGTCTAAAAAACCTAGCATCTGGGGGTAACATTATTTTTCAAGGGGGGGGGGTGCATTTTATTTTATTAAATAAATAATTATAGGCAAATACCTTTTCTAGTTTCAGACAATATGGATGAGAATAGAAATTTAGAAGGAAGAGGACTAAAGGAAACCACTAAGTATCTTGGGAGAAGGTAAAATATTACTTCACAGAAAATCAATCAAATCAAGATTCAAATAAAATCTCAACCAACAAAATCTAATATTTTTCCATTATAAGTTTTCAAGATAAAACATCAAACAAACCTTTTATTTGTCCTCGATATTATTTTCAAAATGCAGATTTGGACCTTAGGAATGGAAAGAAAACTATAGTCATTTTTAGATTTTGTGAAAAGATGTCTGCTCATGGGTTTGCAAAGATAATAGATGTTGATTTAGGTGAGATAACAATTGGCATATTAATTTAAAATCTTGTTCTTAATCTCATTTGTTTAGGAAAATTTGCAAATTTTGTCTGGTTTATGATAACTACAATCTTCTTGACATGTCTGATAATTAATCTGTTCCCAAAAGTTTTGGTAATCATTAAACTGATCCAATATACAGGGTGTCTTGGAAAAAGGAATAAATTGCGCATTTTCAAAGATAAAATGATGGGTTTTTGAAAAGATATGACAAATGATGTTTGAGTTTTTTTAAATCTAAGGAAAAGGGACCTAGTACATTGCAAGGTACAGTTTGGCATTTTGGATCAAAATGTTTTATCAACAACCGCTAATTTATGGACATATTATCTGGTAGAAACACTTGTAAATACAACAAAATGACGCTTAGTGGGTGAAAACGCTATTGAAAATATTCGGAACAGGGAAAAAGAACATTTTCGAATATTAAGCATACTTTAGAAGGATAAAACGACATTTTAGAGCAACACGTTTCTTTTCGTTTCAGAGCATTATACCAACTAGAGGCATTTGTAAGTTCAAAAAATGATGTTCAATAGGCGAAAAAGCTTAAACTCAATTTTTTCAGAGAAACCCTGTATATTATCTAAATGTTCTATTGAAAGTTGATATCACAAAGTATAAAAAAGCCTGCATGATTGACTAAAATTAAAGAATGTTGTGTTACTAGTTATTTGTAAGACAAGAATCCCAGACAAGTCTAACTACTCAAGAGAAGATCGATGAAGGAAAGGGATACAAGTTTCCAGTGGTGATGATTTGTGACCCTGCTCCATGGAACATAAAAAGGAAATATTCCTCTCCAATTTAATATTGATTTATCTTTAGGAAAATGTATACCATTTCTATTTTTCTAGCAGTGAAAATCCCTATTTGGAATATGCCTCTCCTTCTGGGCTAAATTATAAAAGGATTGAATATTTAAGATCTAAAGCAAGTGGAATTGAAAAAGAATTGCTCTCTTTCATATCTTATTTGTTATACTTTTTATCAACCACACAAAGCATAAGCAACCAAAAACTTAACAAACTTAAAGGTATGTTTTTTTTAAAATTTTGTTTCTTTTAATTTTTTTTTTTACATAAATCATTAAAAAACATATTTTTTTCAGGGGAGTACCAAGAAAAATTGTCTGAATTTAATAACAGCTCATTAGATTTACTTGATCGTATTACAAACAACTGCTCTGAAACAATAAAAAGTTGTGAATTTAGTTTTGGACAAACGGTATAAACAATTTTTTTCAAACAGCAAGTGCTTCATAACAAGTTTAAATTTAAGGTTGGCGGTGAACAATGTTGCCAGGATTACTTAGAAACACGGTAAATACACCAATTTCCAATAAGGGATCAAAATAATAATAAAATATTTTGTTTAGGGTCTATGTCCTGGGTGCTAAGTGCTTTAGGGAATAAATTATAAGTATTGCTAAAATGGTCCTATGTACAAAATTTTCTTATGCAATGAATACATTCATTTAGTTTTAATATTTCTTAAATTCTTAGCAGAAGCTTCCAACATGGAATATCAAAAATAGCAATTTGCTTCTAATTTTCACATAACCTACCCAATTAATATATCTCTGTCTATGCATTCTATAATTAGTAAATTTACTTCTAGAACCAAAAAAGAATTTTATGGATCTAACTTTGGATTAAGAAATGGCATCAACTTCAGGTAACTCACTTAGCAATATCATAATTTTAACTTTTACATTGACTGAGGTTTAAAACATATTTTGTTCAATTATGATTCAGATTAGAGATTAGCACAGATGGTGGACAAGTCCTAGATAAAAACATTGCTAGTACTGAAGCTTACAATGCATTTGGTTCTCAAATGTCTGTATTCAACTCCAGAGCAGTGCCAGAGTATGCATTTGAAAAACAAATAACTGCTCTAGGACTCAACACAACAAACAATCAAGGTAATTATTTAAGAATTTCCTGCATTGCATATCTTTCTTAACCCACATCCAAATTGCTTAATATTTCAGCTATAACCAAAACAGTGCTAAACAGGACAGAAGAATTTCTCTTCCTTGGATTCCTTAAAAATGGGAACTGTACCAATTTCAGGCCATTTTTGCAAAAAGCGATACATAAAATTTTCTAGAAAAGCTCTAAATTCAAGAAAAGAATAAAATGTGTACTAAAATAAAGATTTTCGGTTGAAGACACTAGGTAACTTTAAGAAGGAATGAACACTAAACCCTTAAGTAATGCCTGATTATCTGTACAAAAGAGTGTGTGTGTACTGTAGGTACAAAAGAGGAAAATTAAATCTAGATATTTGTGCTTTTCAGTCCAGGAAGATACTGGCCATGTTTATTGTAAGTTTAAGGAAGGTTTTTCTAAGATTATATTTACCCTACGTATAACCCCACTTAAGAGTATGCTACACCTGTTTGGAACCCTTGGAGTATAGGGGACTGTGAAAGCCTTGAAAAAGTTCAAAAAACGCAATTAATATGATCTCAGGATTGTCAGGAACCACATATAAGGATAAGCTTCTTGAACTAGGCATCCAATCCTTATCTGATAGAAGATTATGTTTCAATTTAATTCAGACTTACAAGATTATCCATGGAAAAGAAAATGTAAAGCTAAACACCTGGCTCCAGTTGGTTGACCCAATAATAACCATCACAACCAGACAATCAGTATTTTACCTAAATATCCAACCAAAAAGATCCAACTTAGAAATAAGGAACAAATTCTTCAGTAACTGTGTAGTCGAAACCTGGAACAAGCTACCAAATAACATCAAAGATGCTCCACACCAGAAGCTTTTCATCAAATCTCTTTATGACAAAACCTAGATGGAGATGTAGAAAATTATAAATCAGAGAACTCCGCTAAACTTCTACTTGAAGTACCCTGGAGTCACAAACACAAACTTATATTCAAGTACATCGGCTAAGTGCATTGTTAAGGATTTGAAAAAAATATAGAATAAAGTCGCTGGTTTTTTTTCAGTGGGACCAGTATCATTTACCTTCCCTTAAATCTTATTCCCTGACTATTAAAAGAGTAACAGCCATTTTGCCATATTACAAAGTATCTAGAGAGGATGAATGTAACTGGAATACACTGAAAAGAAACACTGCCTCAATTTACAACTGCACAACAAACTTGTTAGAGGTAAATATTACTAATCAAGTCAAATCAAACTGTTACAAATGTCCTACACCCACAAGGACAATTTGAGATGACTAATAATAATAATAACAAAATTTGGTCTTATGATTTGAAGACTTTATTCACTTTTGATCTGAAGTGAAAGAACTCAGCTTTCTTCTTCATTATTGGACTTAAATAAGATTCTGAAAATAATTGCAATGCCTTTCTTGTTCAGTTTTTTAATTAAGTCGGACATCAGATTTTATTGCCAGACCACCAATCACAGATTCTACACTAATTTAAATGAATTTTAGCCCAATTGAGCTGGAAAGTACTAGAATTGTAAGTTGACCCATATTTTGGCTTAATGGATATTGATGGCACTATCAAAAATATAATTTGAAAAATTTGTGTACAACAAAGTACTTGAGCTAAGTTAGAAACCTGTGGTCAGGTTCATTTTAGTATAGGTATTAATCATAGAGGCTGCACTGTGCTGTAAAAGATTTAAAACTGTCCAAAGCAACAATATTTAGATGCAGTGAAAATCTATCCTCGTAGTAGTAATATAATCGTGGCGTGCAGTTAATCATTTTCTTTGGCTACGCTGAATCTGAATATTGCTATGCTGTATCGGAATGTTGCTACCCTGTACGTACTCTTTTAAAGGAGAAGTTTCAAAGTTTCAGCCAGCCTTTAAAATAGTCTAAGTTGAATATCTCACTGCAAGAGGTCTCTACTTGTAAAATTAGTTTAATGTATACCTGTATAAAAACTTAACTCTTTACAATCATGTAATTTTATATAAATTTTGAAATTGAATTTTTTAAAGATTTTTAATTTGAAATGCTAATATTAATTTGTATTCCTTCCTCCATGATCGTTATATGATTTTACTTCTACTCATGCTGATATTTCAATGTCTAAAATAATACTTAGATCTTGAAAGTATGATGTGATATCTTTTAAATTAAAGTCTTCATGTAAGACTGCATGTTATAAAACGAGATGTAATGCTAAATTGTTAATTTTTATAATTGAGACATAAAAGAATGGTTCTATGCCACATCAGAAATTTCGGACAGAATGTATTACTTATCAGATGGTGCATCGCAATATTACTATGCTAAGAAGCATTGGTGTTATGGCTAGTAGCTCTGGTTGTATCATGAATAGTAATAATCTTATGAAAATGAATAGGACTAGCACTTCTCGGCATAGAGAGGGTGTGAAAGCATCTGATCCCGCCTCCCTAGCACATGCTGCATAGTAAAATTTGAATCAGTTTAGTCTCCGGTTTCAGTGCATTACTAATAATGTCTGGTAACAGGTCACACCCGAATAATTATTATTATTAATTATATATATGAAATATTTCAGGGTACTTGCTCCCCAGAGGAGATTATCAAAGGAGCTAAACTTATTTTCTCAAGGAAAGATGAACAAAGGCTTATTCTATAAAATAAAGCTCTTTGCTCAAATACATATATTTGTATATATTTTGTATATATATATGTTAGCTAAAGCTGGCCAAATGACTGGACCGACTTGGCTGATTTTTTTTAGAAAACCCACGGATACCCTTGGGGCAACATAGGCTAAATAATCGAATTTTTTTCGTCAAAAATCTATTTTTATAAATCAATTTTTTAAATTCCACAGGCCTCCAGCTAGTTTTACATTGATTGGTCAACACCTTTAGCAGGATAAACACACTTAAAGGGACTTTGACAAAAACAAAACTAAAAATCACATAAATTATCTTTACAGCTCACAAAATGTTCTATAAATTTGGATCAGATTGAAATTATCCCAAGTTCATCAATCCAAAGCACAAACATTTCCTGGGATTACTGTAATTACGACTGTGTACAAATTGGTTACCAAATTGAAAGCAACCAAGTTCTAATGACTCCAGAATATGTTGAAAAGGTCTACAATCCAGGTTAGTTAAATATACTATACATAAACTTGATAAGAAACCAATTAGATTTGTTTAAAATGAAGATTCTTTCTCATGATTGAGGTCAAAGAGGACATAGATGGTACTTATTTTATTTAAATCAATATGTAAAATGGTACATTTCATTTTTTACAAGGAGTATATATAAAGTGTTATTGTCAACTTTCAACGACACTTTCTAAATTTGAAACTGTCAATTACTTTACCCCAGACTTTTTGCCCTAATGGCAGTTTCCCAAACAGCAACCTAGTTGGCCCTCTAGTCTAATCTAGTTGCAGAGCTCGGCCCACTCGCCCATTCTAACCACAGCTCACTCATTGCAGCCTGCGCTGCCTCAGAGACCTAACCTAACCATTAGGAAGATTCCACTTGGGAAATTGCAAAGTTGGAAAATTGACACTTAGGAAGTTGCCCTTGGGAAAAATGTCTTTAGGAAAATATATAACACCTCTTTTTCAGCGGAAGGAAAAAGTATCATTGTTTTGAACTTGTACTATTCAGAGAGCTTATACAAAAAGATTGATGTAAAGGGAAAGGTAACATCATTGATTAACAAGTTCAAGTAAAGAGAAAAACTCTTCTCTTTCAATTTTTAATAGGAAAAAAAACTCTCTTAAATTTTAATTTCAATTTTTTAGGGATTTAGACTTTGTTGATTGATAAAAATTTTCAGGGATTGGGAGATTTAATGTCAGAAATAGGAGGGAGTCTAGGTATATTTCTAGGAGCTTCTCTTATCACAGTTGTGGAGTTTATAACCTTTTCTTTTTATGCTTGTTCAGTTCTTTTCAAACTTATGAAGTATAGCATGCAGAATTAACTTGTTTGTTTTTCAATTTATTTTTAAGATCACAGTCTCCTTCACATTTGTAATGTGATTATCAAAAACATAATTGTCAAATCTTGATGTGCAAATATATATCCTTAAATGTGCATAAATTCAAATCATTTAAATTTCAAGTTAATTTTACATAACACTCTATATTATGATAATCTGATGAGAAAAAAATCTTTATTTTTCTTTATAGAGTTCACCACTC
Source organism: Eurytemora carolleeae (assembly GCF_000591075.1). Taxonomy (NCBI): domain Eukaryota; kingdom Metazoa; phylum Arthropoda; class Copepoda; order Calanoida; family Temoridae; genus Eurytemora; species Eurytemora carolleeae. Next base: position 17,661 of record NW_019402103.1, read on the forward strand.
TGTTTACCTACTAAGACATAACCCTCAAAAAACAAAGTCTCATAGATAATAAAATAAAGCTAAAATGGCTGAAAAAAAAACTTACTGAAGAAGGGCATCTAACATGACTTCCATCCTATTAGCAGCTTCAGAAATCTTGGTAAGATCAGGCATTGGTTCAACAGATCTAGTCTAAACAATGAATAACATAATTATTATTATTAGCAGACAACCCATCATTCAATGTAATTGGGGTTAAAGCTCTCGCCAACGAAGTGTCTCCAAGAGCACAAAGCGGTATGCTTTAAATCTTTAGACATAAAACTTTACACTGTTATGGAGAAACCATTGTTTAGAATCTCTTGAGTTTATACTAATCCGTATATTTCGTAATCCGATGAATTGAGAAAAAATCTCTTAAGATTATGGAAATATTGACAGATTGGAGGCAAAAAAAAGTCAAAGATCAATATGCTACGATTCAGCTATTTTTCACAGTTCTGAACTATGAAAACAAATTAACATATTTATTTAAAAAATTAATGTTAACCATACCTTCATGTATTTAGTTTTGTGAAGAAGGTCTAGACCTGCAATCTCAGGCTCAGATGCAGTAACCTTAATAAATAAATAAATTAACAATTTTATTTTGATAAGGTTTCCAGGAACAGACGACATTATTAAATATAAAGAAACCTGTCATTGTGAATTCAATTGACGTTTTAAAGAGGATCAGGCCCATTTCAATCCGGTACCTTTTAGACCTTTATCTGACAAATAATGTGGAAAATGTCGTCTTTTATCTTAAAAGGGAGTTGGCTCTGGCAATTCCCTGCATTGTTTCTGTATTAAGAACTGCAGAAATCCTACATTTGAAAACGAATTAAAAAGATGAATATCTCATTCTTTCTTGATTATACAAAGCTTTAAAGAGAACCTTTATGAATCTGACAAAAAAATGATTCCCACGAAATTACGTTTACCGCCCCTTTAAATAGAAGATGCAAAATTTATTATTTTAAAGGTAATGTCAGTAACATTTCCTTTCCAGAAAAAAAAAGATTTAAGCGGCAACATTTGCAAATAAAAATGAATCTAAACCAAATAATGGAAAACATTAAAAAACAAAAACAAGAAACATTAAAATTCGCCAAAATATGCGGATCCACGCCAAGGTGCAAAATACCAATCAAAAACTGAAAACAAAAATCTTTTGCTTTCAACCCAAATCTGAACTGTTGAAAAAAGACAGATAATCAAAAATGTCCTTATCTCTGATGGGTTCATCTTTTAGCACAAAAATATCAAAAGAAGAAAAATAATTTGAAAAATCTCCAAGAAACGTTCATAACCTGGATCCCAATTCGGATCCAGGATCCGCATCAAAATGTAATGGATTTTAAGCACTGAAACTCTGAAAACTATTTTCCTCACCTCAATTGGAACCGGAGTGAACATGGAACCAGAAGTTGCTCCAGGTACTCCTAGAGGTACAAACACATAGGCCTTCATTGTCATCCTACCATTTACAAGGGTAGTGTCCAGGGTCATGTGAATTGGGTCCTAGATTTAGACAAATTTTATAAATATAAATTGTATAAAAGGGACTGTTAGCGTAATTTCATGTTCAATTGAAACCTTAATCTGATCTAAAATATATATTTCTGTTAATTTCTACATTATTTCTTATATGCAAGAAAGGCGCAAGTCACTTTTGCCAAAAAGCCACAAATGAAAATACAGTTTAAATTAACAAAACATGCATATATAATTCATACTTGATCAGACAAAGCTTTTAAGGGAACTGATGAAAATAGGACATTGCCATTTTTGTATGGAGAGTCAATTAAAACTACGCTTACCTTACAGTCCCTTTAATGGTATAAATTAAATAAATAATATTGATAATTTTGCAATAAGTTAACTGATTTCAAATCAAGTAAGAAAAATATTTAAAACTACTATTTATCAGAAGACCATGATAAAACCAATGTTTAGAATACATTTAATAATAGAATATGTTAAAGGAATATGTTTAAAACATAAAGAAGAAAAAGCTGTCAATTGGAAGGTTTCCAAGAGTAGATATTTATTGGAATCTACACACCCCCCCCTCTTTTGACAATCAAATTTTCCCCACAGAAGATGGGTATTTTTTTTAGAGTTTTCTAAGCTGATTTAAATAGTTATTAGGGGAAAAGAAATTAAATTTTAGGTAAAAGGTTGGAAAAAACTTTTAATGCCCAATTTTAAATTTTTTCCCACTAATCTTCCAAATTCTTAAATTCTTAAACACTCCCCCCCCCCCAACCTACTCCCAGGGGAAAGTAAACCCCATTTCAAAGATTAGGGGGAAGTAAAAAAAATTTTGGACGTTAAGGCTATTTTATTTTTTATCTTTTAATCCTTTATGTGTGAAATTCAATAAAACATACACGCTTTTTCCTTAAAATTCTATGATTTCCCAACAAAATCAAAATAGACAAGATTAATTATTCCTTAACAACTTTGAAAATCCTGACCTTAGTTTCCCTGGCATAGTAATCATGGATAAGAGCACTGTGGCTGGTTATTTCACTTCCTAAAGATTGTGCATTTAGAAAACTATTAGAAATAAGAACACTTCACAAGTTTAAAGGGAGTGTTTGCGAAAAAATAAAAGGGGATACAGCCTGATAATTAATTGATTCGATTGATCGCTACTAACTTTGCTTTTATCTGTTGCGTGAGGAGACAATTATTAAAAACGTCTTTGTCCCAAGAGCGTGGCGTCCATATAAATTCAGAGTTGCAATATTCCACTCAGATTGTAAATAATTCAATTAATATTTAATTAATCACTCAGATATTATAACCTACAAATGTCGGAATTCAATTCGATGCTCTTGTATGTAATTGATATTTCACAAACAATTTTATCTTTTAAGCGCCGATTGTTACTTTTAAAAATATTCATTCCTGAAACTTAGGATTTTTTTCATCACAAAGACGAGATTTTCATATTTTCCTGGAATGTTTGAAAATACCTGTTGCAAACCATCCGACCAGCATCTCTTGAGGTGCTACTTTCTTATTTAAGTCAAACATGTCCTAAACCACGATTTATAGGTTTTAATTTATTCAGAGAAAGGTTATCCTTTCTCAGCCCTCAAAAAAAACATTATGCTGAATTTTAATTTAAAAATTCAGAAAAAAATAAATGAGCTAGAGAACGAAAACACACCAAAGACATTAAAAAAGTTGAAAAACCAAATTTTTGGACTGTTTTACGGCCTCAGCTTATTTAACATTATTTTTAATGGTTTTCGAATTTGAAGTAAGCATAAAATGATTTGTAACATGAAACTTTTATTTTAGAAGTCTTTGTAGTGATTTCTCCGACATTAAACTGTCGGATCAGAACCGTAGGGACAATTTTTGATTTTTTTGGAGAGCATTATTTTTTTGGGGCCTTTTGCACAAACCCCCGGTTAGCTTAGAGCCTTAGTTTCAATATTGATGATACCTACATTGTAATTATTAGTAAATATCTGACCTGAGCATAGACAATGTCGGCCTCCACCCTCTCTTCATATTCCTTGTGGGGTATACAGAAGCAGTTTGTCACCTCGACACACTGCTTGTCCACACTCCCGACCAGGGTACCAATAACCCTGGGTGTGAATTTTTGCTTTATTAAAAAGAAGATCATATGCTACCATAAAAAAATATCTTTCATATACTTTGCTTGCCTGTCTGTCTGTTTGTTTGAATCCAATAAACGTTGAAACGGCTAAAACCCATAGGGCCCAAATTTTGTGTTGAACCTTACATGACCCCAACTAAGGTTCATGAATGATCAGAATTTCAAAACTTAGCCTTCAAAAAAATTCGATTGTCGGTAAATTTTGAAAATTCACAATTTTTTTTTATATTATCGCCAACTTTTTTGGTTTAGTACTTAAAATGTATACAAAAGAAAATGTTCACAGTTGAATAAGAAAATGGGCCTAGTTTTTCTATATATATAATTTTACTTTTCCGTTTTGAAAATGCGCCAATTCAAAGAGAAAAATCCGCCAATATTTGAAAATGATTTTAAATAGTCGACTTTCAGAGCACAGTTAAGAACAAAATTATTCACAGGCGAGGGAGGGCGCGACTAAAAGTCTAGTTTTAAAATTCCTTAATGGATACAATTATAGTTCAACCATTTTCATGCAATATCCATCAATAAATAAAAAAAAAAAAAACTTAGATTTGAAAATTGAAATGAAACTTGAATATGAAGCTTTCATTAAATATATTAAAAAATAACCAGAATTGTGTTAGTACCTGTGGTTCTCCTGGGACCTTCGTTCGTATGAGTCCGCAATCTGGAATAAGACAACGGGATGGACTTTTACTCGAATATTCACCGCCATTCTTCTTCTGAAATAATTGCATAGTCTAGAAACTTCTACGTATTTTAACTATCACAGATACATGGGAATATAATAACACTGTTTAGGATATACAATGGCCGAATCTGGTTGGTTAAAACTATAAAAAAAAATTCAACCTCTTTAAAGGAACTGAAGATGTTACTAAAAAGAGCAGAATCATATATCGTTTTTTTTATCTTAACAGGAAGGATATCTCATTCAGCAATATTCAGGATATCACACAAAGGTTAAATTAGTACCGTTGTGAATCAGAAATGCTTAATGCTTATGCATATATGAAAAAGTCACTTGAACTTATGAATACAGTCCTTTTAATGTAGTTACAAGGATTTTACTTTTTGCATTGTTAATTTTAATTTCTTAGAATTATCTTATGGCTTTCGAGTACTGAGTACAAAAAGTACTGTTAGCATACAGAGCAAGTGGCCCTCAATGCAAAGATGACAACGTCCGATTTGAAACCTTAATCTGATTAAAACTGTGGAAGACCTCATTTCTCTATTGCTTCATATAACCGATAATGCGCCGGTCACTTTCCATTAGAGAAACCGCAAATGAAAATAAACAGTTTAAAGAAATTAAAACATGGATATCTATTTTCTAGATCATACTTGACCAGACAAAGCTTTTAAGGGTACTGCCATCCTTGAATGAAGGGTCACGCTTACAGACCCGTAAATAAGATGAAAGAACCATGAATTGCGAAGTTCACCACTTGATGGCGAGCGCATTCGTCATTTTCTCAACCTCATGGTACTCAGTGTAGAGGTGGTGTTGACGTTTCTCCAGGTCCCCCTGGAACCAGGCAGATACGACTTTATTCAGTAAAACATTCTCCTCTGGCAAACAGGTTTTCATGTTTGTATACTGCTCCTGGAGCCAGGTTATGAGTTCCTTGCTTGTCTGCTCACCTTCAGGTCTGAATCAATCAATCAATCAATCAATCAATCAATCAATCAATCAATGCATCTATCATTCAATCAGATCAATTGATTTGCAACTAGCAACAAATTGCTGGTCTCACTTGCAAACTTCAGCTTATTTCTTAATAATTCTTAAAGGTACTGTATATTGTATGCCCTTCCAATCCATCTATTGAAGAGATAGCAGATTTGATATTAGTTACAGTAAAGAATGAAGAAGGCATGTCAAATACTCATTAAAAATACAATTGGTATTGACAGAATAATGCAAGATCTTTCTTTTAAAGTTTATTTTAATTCTTAAACTTTACTATTTTAATCTTCACATGTTTGCCGAATCATAACTTTTGTCCTCCTAGTTTTCTCAATTCCACATTTTTACCATTGCTAAGGATCCGGATCCGCATCAAAATTAAATGGATCCTAAGCACTGATTTTTACAGTATTTATTCACTATGTTCCCTTCCCCATTACCTTAGTTGAGCACCTCCATTCAAGCAACCGCTCGGACAAGCCATAATTTCAACAAAATCATAATCACATCGCTTTCTGGGTTCATCATATGTATTAAGGAAATAATTCAATCAACTTTTTATCCCTCCATAAGTTTAAAGTAAGAATGGTACATTTAAATAGATTCCAAATAATTACTGTTAATTACGGAGAAACTGACATTCGTTTTTCACGAAATAGATCGAAGGACACAAAAAAAACGAAAATGTGCTCTAAAAAGTTTTCATCGTCTTTATGAACTTCTTTCTTAGAACGTAAAAAAAATGGATTTAAATATTATATTTAAATATATATGTTCCTTTTCATCTTTTGAACTAAATTTTGAATGTTTCTAAATCCATTTGCTATACAAAACTTCAGCAAGACACGTCCATCCTGTTCCAAAGATACCTAAAATAACAAATGTATAAAAAGTCAATTTCCCATTTTTATTTTATCCACTTACTTCCATAAAATCCTGATTTTTAAGAGTAGTGTACTGAATACTGGAGATTTCCTTACTACAGATTAATTTTACAAATATTGGCCTTTGCATATTAGAGTTAACCCACAACCAAAAACAAATCAAACAAAATAATAGAATTACTAATTAGAAAATGAGAGTATGAGGCGAGTTATCAGTTACATTACGGAAGTACTGAGTAGGGATTCCAACGCAAGTAAACTTTACTTGCGCGCAATTCCGCGTAATTCTACGCAATTCTGCATAATTCTGTACAATTTCGACAAATTTAATTTTTTATGAATAAATCTGTTCCTAAAGATCTGGCCAGCAGCTGCTCTAAACACGTGGTCTGAGTATCCTCCGGAGCCGGAACCTTTACAATATTTAGATTGATTTTTAGACCAAAAAAACACAATGTTTATGCAGTGCTTAGGATTCCTCGGATCTGCAACATTTTGGCTTCCTGGATCCAAGGGGAAAATTCTCTCAAAACCCAAATCTGGACTGTCAAAAAAGAGATTATTTATAAGTCTCCTCATCTATGAAAATTTCATCGAGTGTTAGCATCCCACAGGAAAAAAAATTTGAAATTTTTTAAAGAAATATTCATAACCTGGATCCGGATAACCATTTTATTCTAGTGCGGATCCAGGATCCGGATCAAAAGTAAATGGATCTTAATGATCTTTATACAAAAAATGTATCCGAATTCAGCTCATGATATTTCTTCAAGTTTATTCATTTCTTTATCATGAAAGTTTTACATCCTGTTATTATTATTATTAGTATTATTATTATTATTATTAACATTCAACCTACAGTCTAAGTATCATGTCCTAAAGGCTATGGTACGTTGAGCTCCAGGGTCAAGCTCCAGCCACTTATCCTTGTCTGCTTGGGGTTTAGCCAAATGTGAACGTATCCCACAAGGGGCGTATGTTTCCTCTAAAAATAATTTAACCCCCCCTTTTAAGCAAATACAACTTGATCCCCAAAGTTAAAAATAAAATTTGTAATGATTTTAGGGGGAATAATTTTAACTATGGGTAAAATGGATTAAAAAAGAATGAAAAAAAATTGCCATTTGATGTCACATTGAGAAAAATATACACCCCTGTATCCCACCTGTATTAACTATTAACTCTGCAGGACCAGGGACCAGGGTGTCCAGGTCTGTTTCTTCTAGACTCTGAAAATCCACCTTGAAATCTTCATTTTCGATCATTTCCTAGAAATTGGGTTTTAAGTGGATGAAAAAAAACAAGAAAAAATCTTTGAAATTAGAAAAGAAATCAAAAATATATATGTTTTTAAAGAGACTGTAAGCATAATGTTATGTCCCTCTACATGCAAAAATGAAGACTGAAAAAGGGACTGTAAGCGTAATTTCAAATGACCCTCCATGCAAAGATGGCAATGCCCGATTTAAAACGTTAATCTTAAAAGCATTCTTTATCGGCCAATATGGGTTAGATATCAACATTTTCTTTTCATTGAAAGTGTTTATTTTCATTTGCGGTTTCTCTGCTAAAGTTATTTAAGCAACGGAGAAACACACAGAAATCTACACTTCTCGAGTCAGAAAAACGAAGGTATCTTCCACATTTTTTATCAGAAGGGTACAGTTGTAAATCAGCCATAGTCATCTGTGCAAAGAGGGTCACTGGAAATTACACTTACAGTCCCTTTAAATAAAAAAAATATGAGTTTTGATGAAATATATTCTAGTTTTAAACCTGTATTTCTAATGATGTGACCACGCAGTCCACATCTCTACATTCAATCACATCAGAGTAAAAATCTTCCCGAGATGCCTCCAGTTTCTACAAAATTATTTAAAGATAAATTCCTTTGTTTTTCTCTATTAAATTTTAAAAAACTAGAAATATCCTTATTTCTTTTAGAGAAAATCCCTAAACCAATCAAAATTGTTTAGCACGGCGCATAATATACAGCTAATTTAACATTAAAACTTGATTAATTTATGGGACGGTGCTTTAATATACAGCTAATTTTGCCTTATAACACGATAATTAACTTAGTAGCACGGTGCTATTATGTAGAGCTAATTTAACTTTAATTCACGATGATTACTTAATAGCACGGTGCTATGATGTAGAGCTAATTTAACTTTAATTCACGATGATTACTTAATACCACAGTGCTATAATATACAGCTAATTTTGCATTATAGCACGATAATTAACTTTGTAGCACGGTGCTATGATGTAGAGCTAATTTAAAAAAAAAGGGGGGGGGGAAGGGTGATTTTTTAGTGTCGGAAACGCTATAAGATTTGCAATTATGTTGTTTAGTGTATACCTAGAAATGTTATTAAGAATCCAGGATCCATGCGTCTTTTCTGCGTAGCAAATCCACCCAGGACAACTTGAGCTCAGAATAGGACCTAGAAATATGAAAGATAAAAAAATTAGAATTTAAACAGAAAAATCTTTATTTTCAGAATCTATAGTATTAAATCCATTTTTAGAGGAACAAATCCGCATAAAAGTATAAGTAAATCCTACGCCGTGAATAATAACTATTTACAACTATTTTACAGGGAAACTATGGGAATTTTACTTAACCAGGGGTTTTCAAGCCAATGTTGCCTACAAAACGTACAGAGTGCAGCAAGTGACATTTTTAAGACAATATTGGTCGAGGGAACCCATGACTTTGTAAATTTTTTAATTTCCCATAAGAGGCGTTAAGTACATTCACATTCACCTCCATCTGTATGGTCATTAATGATGGTAAAAAGTCTGTAATAACTATTAATTACTACTTAACCGGGAGATTAAGGGAGGAAAGATAAATTGAGAGGGAAATCACGTAGCTGAGGGCCTCCCAAACCTTTTTTATTCCTATTATTATTAAAATCCAATTAACCAGGATGTTTTTGTCCCTCCTTCCTCTCTCTATATCTGTTTAGAAACTCCTGTTGTTGTTCTAGGATAGATAAATCTTCAGCAATCTTCAGATCTAAAACCAAATCCGCTCCAAGTTTCTAAAAAATTAGATATGTATAAGCCAGTGCTTAGGATCCATTCAATTTTGAATCCAAATCCGGATCCAGGTCATAAATATTTCTTTTTAAAATTTACAGATTTTTTGTTTGGTTAAAACTTGATGAACTACTCAGAAATGTGGACATTTTAGATAATCTCTCTCTATTTATTCAGCAGTTCAGAATTAGGTTTTTGACCAATTGGATCCGCATAGTTATTTAATTTACTTCAAGCCTTCTAAATTCAATAATTTAGAATTATTCTAATATTCATACAAAAATACCTTGAAAAATGTGACAAGTTTTCTGGCAGTCACCTCAGGAGTAAGTTTATATCTAGCGCTAAAATTAAAAGAATTTTATTTCAACATGAAATTAATATTGGTTTGGTATTGTTTTAGACAATTTCTAGGCCGAGCACTGCGGCTAGTATAGACTAAGGGGCCGAGCACTGCGGCTACTTAAATTTTAAATAATATGCTGTCTATCACTTTATTTTGTTTTAGGTTAGGTGAAGACAATTTCTCGGCCATGCGCTGNATTTCCTAGGAAAATAATAAATATCTTTACCTGAGAGATATGATGGGTTGGATAGCAACACTGAAAACTATAAAAGGAGGATCATCTTTCTTTTCTTCTTTTTCTCTGTTTTTAAAACAAGTTTCCATTTAACGTAAAATCTTTGAAGAAAATTTTTTTCTCGAATTTTCGGTTTGCGTGTTTCCTAAAGGACAACGTAGGAACCTATACTTAGGATCCGGATCCAAGGGGCAAACTAAAACAGTAAAAAAACTTTTTTTCTTAAACCCCAAATCTGAACTGATAGAAAAAAGAGATAAGTAATTATTTCTTATCCTGACCCTTTCTTCCTTGGCGGTCTTATCTTTGAAAAATATCTCTTTAAAAATTGTTAAAAATGCCTGAGAATTTTGTAAATTTGCTGATTACTTTGCTGCTCAATCAGAATTGTCTCTGCCGAAGTAATACATCCTACAAAATGCAATATTAATCTAAAGGAATCAGAACGCGCGTAAGACATGTTCAAGATAAATATAAGTTAATTATACTAGAAGGCTTTTTGCCCCNGTGGGGGGGGGCGGGGGGTCCAAAATCGTTCTCTAGGAATATACCCGGTAATATATTGGTTACATTTCAAATGATAACTTGGGAGGATTTGGATTTACATAAGAATTATCAATTTTTATTACTTACTTTCTCTAATTTCTTCTTTTCTCCTAAATCATTTTCTTCTATGTAAGACCCGTCCTCCTCTATTTGAATTTTAGCCCCGCCACGGCTCCCTGCAACCTTCTTTTCAACTTTCACAGGTTTTATACATTCTTGAGACGGGGTAATAAAATCGTCCAAATCCGTGAGCTGTAAAACCCCACTAAAGTGACTCATGGCGTACGATTTTCTCACGAAAACTATTCGTTTTATTTTGAAGTTTACTATCCACGTTTTATGTTTTGCGTCTAGTCTAAGTCTGTACAAATGCCGCAAAAAAAAATTTGTAAAATTCTGATGTAACCATGTAACCCTTCTGGATTGATTGATTGAAAATCGTCTATATACCTTACTACTGACATACAATCAAAAATAATAATAATAAAAAGAGAAAAGGAAGATGGGGGGACAGGAAAAGGGGAAAGAATGTAACAAAAAATGATGATGTAAGTAAAGTATCATTTCTTTTCATTTGCATCTTCACAACAAAAAAAAAATTTAACAAAAAACAATATCAAAAATGCTTAAAAAAATCTCAGGGGTGACCTTGAAATTTACCTTTTTACGACATCAAAACACTTCATTAAACTAGTATATGCATTGTCTAAAGTATGCTCTCAGTTCTGTACAGTTTACATGGTGCTTCGAGCAGGGTGGATGATATGAGTGTTGAGAATTCTACTACAACAGTTTCTCTGACATTGAGATAGATTGAAAACAGTCAGAAGGGGTTACGGAGACATCAGATACTTGTCGTTCAACATCCGTCCTCCGTCGGTAAAATGGACCCGAGAGGTCGGAGCTGATCTCTTGAGAACCGAATTGAACCATTTTTCTGATTCGAGTATCCGACGTGGGCCAGATGTTACCAATGATATTCAGGTCTCAAACTCGTTTTGGGTCAAGAGAAACTGCCTGGGCCCGGGGTTTGATTTTGTCCAAGGACTTGAGCCTTTCAGGCCAGTACTTCCGGTACTCCCAGGGACCCGGAGACTGAGCTGGTCCAGGGGGTAAAGTAAGGACGAGCTCTACAGCGCTCAGACAGTTTCGAATCAGTGTCAGTTGGCGAGTTCATGAGCTACAAAGGTTTTGAGACGTTCTAGATATTTGTTGTACAGTTCTACAACGTTATGCCCGGCTACCTGAAATTTATTAACAATCAGAAAGTCGCCTTAATAAAAATTTAAAAACAAGATATTTTCTTTGAAAAATTAAGGTATTTGTTGAGTCACAGAGAACAAATAAATCTTTTTTTTTTGAATAATTATTTTTTATTTTCATGGAAAATTTGCTGAAATGAGTCAACAGCAGGGAAAATGAGCGTGTCCTTGCAAAAAATCCTTACAATCAGTGTAATGAAAAAAAAACATACAATCAGTACAATCCGTACAAATGTAGGGCTAAAAAAAAATTTGATACAATCCATACAACGTAAGGATTAGCAAATCAAAATTTGTTGTAAGAGTTTAAAACTTTGTTGATACCTATCAATAGTATAAGAATAAAATTATATGATCAAGCATATATATTTGTTTCTTAAACCAATATTCATTTAAGAAATTGATTTCAAAATCTATTGAATTGTATATATTTCAGCTTTACCAGGCAAAACCGTATAACCAAATTACCTTACAATTTTTTTTGATAAATCTTGATTAACCTTATTATTTTGTAGGGAACTTAACAACAAATTTATTTAAAAATTATATTTTTTCTGATTTTAAACATTAAACACGAAACGCCGTAAATAACTAATAAGCAAATAAATAATAAGTAAAATATATTAATAAGTATTTTAAGTATTTACCAGCATCAGGATCATCAAAAGTCAGTCTTTTCTTCAATGCAGCATATCTAAAAATTTCTCATCTTAAAATCGTGAACTAATTGATTTATTCCAAAAAAAATCATTTCCGAACTGCTATATTCATGAAATTTAGTTTAGGAATTCTGTGATATACAATATCAAAAGTTAACAAAAATCAAACCTCTACAGCTTCAGGTTGCAAAGATATACGGATGAGAAAATCATTTCGTTTTTACTTACTTTACCATAATTAGGTGATTCAAATAACAATGAGTATAATGCACTGAAATCGCATTATAGTACACTTCTTTGCAAAGCTTGAAATGCCCTATTTAAACTGTACGTTTAAAACCTTTATCTGGAAGAAATGGATTATATATCAATTTATTGTGTTATTTAAACAGAGCTGAAAACTTTAGAGTCGTGGATATCAGAATATCTAGAATAATGCATTAACTCCTGGTTTTAATAAACCAGAGATTATGTTAAAAAAAAACATTAAAAAACCCCCCCCC